>NC_084636.1:27777873-27847185 GCF_033978795.1 Nerophis ophidion | reverse complement strand
TGCATTTTTTTTTTGTTTGTGGATTTCACACTGAACACATTGTGTGCACTTTCGCACAGTGCCACATTGTGTCTGAATGCGAATGATTGCTTTCTACACAATAGCGAGGGGAATCAAAACTCCAAGCAAAAATAATGAATATACAATAGGTCATATCTGTGAGAATCCTGCGTGTGACTGAAGCGTTGAGGAGTGGGACAATCCGTACAAGTAGAATGGCATAGAATACAATTGAATGGACTTTATTGTCATTATATTTGCATATAACAAGATTAAGGACTCCAACTTAAGGTGCGGTAGTGGGAACAAATATGGGATACAAATAAATTGCACAAGAAGTAATAAAGATAAAAGTAAGAATTGAAATAAATCGACTACTATCCAATAAAAATAATAAGCAATCCTGTACAATATACAAAATACTGTACAATATACTGTAAAATATACAGAACAAGACAAGAGTACCGGAGTGATAACAATCAGTGTCGGATGTATTGTACCAGGTAGCATCTGTGAGCAGATAATACTGTATCATCTCTTTCTCTTTCGAACTTATCAGGTTTTATCAGGCTGGTGGTGCATTTTTCACACATTCTGCGATACTCCATCCATCCATCCATTTTCTACCGCTTATTCCCTTTCGGGGTCGCGGAGGGCGCTGGCGCCTATCTCAGCTACAATCGGGCGGAAGGCAGGGTACACCCTGGACAAGTCTCCACCTCATCGCAGGGCCAACACAGATAGACAGACAACATTCACACTCACATTCACACACTAGGGCCAATTTAGTGTTGCCAATCAACCTATCCCCAGGTGCATGTCTTTGGAAGTGGGAGGAAGCCGGAGTACCCGGAGGGAACCCACGCATTCACGGGGAGAACATGCAAACTCCACACAGAAAGATCCCGAGCCTGGATTTGAACCCAGGACTGCAGGAACTTCGTATTGTGAGGCAGACCCACTAACCCCTCTGCCACCGTGAAGCCCTAATAAATCATATTCGGTACTATGCGGCCTGTAAAAAGTACTGGTCTTTGCTGGTTTACGAGCAGAGGAGCATGTTCGGCAGCGCACAATCACAAAGTACTTACAAGCAGACACAGTGTGTCGACAGAAAAGGCAGAACGGACGCATTTTGGCTTAAAAACTAACGATAAATGTGAAGTTATAACACTGAAACGCCCTCAGGAAGAGATGCTTTAAGACATGGTTAGCTAGCTAGCGGCAAAGGTCCAGCCCCAGTCGTGTCAGGATTTTGACTTGGATTTGTATTGCTTCTCCGACGCAGAGGGAATTTGGAACGAGCCAGGCGTGAGTGTAAGTACATTGTTAATTTATTTAAACACTACGATACAAAAACAGGAAAACAAAGGACGCGCACAATGGCGGATAATAAACTTGACTAAACTCCAAACAAAACAGCACAATGGCATGACTATATCCAAATGAACAAAAGATACTATCTATGGTACAAAATAAACCAAAAACTTGCACTGAGGCATAGATACAAACAACATCTTACATGGCATGGTCAAAACAATAATCAGCGTGGCAAGGCATGAAGGTTGGCAAGGAAAGGTCATGAGGGTCCGATACAAAGTCCGGTAGGTAGGTAAAGTTCCCAGGCCGAGGAACAGAAAACAAATGACTTAAATAGTAGCTGTGGTAATTGGAAACAGGTGTGAGAGCTGAGGACTGGGGCGTGACTAGGAGACCAGGTGGAAATTAATGGGTTACAATGGAAACCAAAATAAAACCAGGAAGTGCAAAACGGGAAACAAGAGTCCAAAAATCAAAACATAACATGATCAAACATAAGATCTGATTCACAGGCATAACAAGTCGGCAAATGTTTTAGCTTCTAAATCACTAATCCTCGTCTCCATGGCGACAAATAAAATAAGTTTCTTACAAGTATCATCCTTGCAGGACAAGGAATAGCTAAAAATGTTTCACTACACACTGTAGCTCACTGGCATCAAAATATAAACAAACGCCATTGGTGGATCTACACCTAACATCCACTGTAATGATACCAAGTACAGGAGCGTATATAGTCGATACTACTATGATTACATCGATATTTTTTGGCATCACAACATCTTCTTTCGTTTGAAAAAAAATCATATTATGTTTATAAACTCATGAAATATGTCCCCGGACACATGAGGACTTTGAATATGACCAAAGTATGATCCTGTAAGGACTTGGTATCGGATTGACACCCAGATTTGTGGTATCATCCAAAACTAATGTAAATTATCAAACATAAAAATAAGTGATTATTACATTTGAACAGAAGTGTAGATAGAACATGTTAAAAGAGAAAGTAAGCAGATATTAACAGTAAATGAACAAACAGATTAATAACTCATTTTCTACCACTTGTCCTTAATAATGTTGACAAAATAGAATGGAAAATGACACAATAATAATAATAATAGATTTTATTTGTAAAAAGCACTTTACATTGAGCAAACAACCTCAAAGTGCTACAGTGCATAAAAAATAAAAATACAAATAAAAATAATAATAATAATAATGAAAAGATAATAAAAATAAATAAAATATAAAAACTAAAGCCCTTTACAATGAGCAAACAACCTCAAAGTGCTACAGTGTATTAACAATAATAATAATAATAATAATCAATCAATGTTTACTTATATAGCCCAAAATCACTAGTGTCTCAAAGGGCTGCACAAACCACAACACAAACCACTACGACATCCCCAATAGGACCACATAAGGGCAAGGAAAACTCATTAAAAAAAGATAATAAAAAATAAATAAAATATAGCAACTAGAACAGTCTAATAGCTAGAACTAGTATGCATTTATCTATAAAAAATGTTTGTTTTTTTTAAAAGAAGGGTTTTATATGATTATATGCTACTGCATATGTCAGCAGCTAAATTAGGAGCTTTTGTTTGTTTACTTACTAGTAAAAGACAAGTTGTCTTGTATGTTCACTATTTTATTTAAGGACAAACTTGTAATAACAAACATATGTTTAATGTAATATAAGACGTTTTGTTCAAAAAAAGCCAATAATGCAATTTTTTTGTGGTCCCCTTCATTTACAAAAGTATCAAAAAGTAACGAAATACATTTTGGTAGCGGTACCAAAACATCGGTATCAGGACAACACTAAAATAAAACAGAACAGCAACATGGCAAAACCCCAATGAAAAAACGTGTGGGTGATGTTCAAACAGTGTTTTATGTAGTGGTTAACTTCTGGGCGATCCTGAAACCAGAAGGGCATGTGTCCAATTTCTTATCTAACTAACCTGAATAACCAGGATGCTGTTGTGCTGGCAGAGGTTCGACTCTATTGCAGGGGTGTCAAACTCAAATACAGAGTGGGCCAAAATTTTCAACTTAACAAAACCACGGCACGGGCCAGGGTCGAACAGATTAACCTTTTAAAAGGGACCTGCGGGGTTTGGTGGTAGCGGTTTTGGTGGTAGCAGGGGGGGCCCAGTCACATAATATATGCTGCTTTAGCACACAGTGAATGCAATGCATACTTGATCAACAGCCATACAGGTCACACTGAGGGTGGCCATATTAACAATGCCAACACTGTTACAAATATGCGCCACACTGTGAACCCACACCAAATAATAATGACAAACACATTTCGGGAGAACACCCGCACAGTAACGCAACAGAACAAATACCCAGAACCCCTTGCAGCACTAACTCTTCCGGGACGCTACAATATACACCCCCGCTACCACCAAACCCCGCTCCCCCAATTTTTATGTAGATTATATTTGATATGCCATTGATATTTTTTACTCATTGTTATAATTTGAAACTCGATTTTGTATGTGACTATAAAGCTACATAAGCCTTACTTGTTTAATATTCAATGCAAAACTTGTTTGGGTCCCTATTAAAAGGTTAAGTTGTTCAACCTTGGCCCGCGGCTTTGTTCAGTTTTAAATTTTGGCCCACTCTGTATTTGAGTTCGACACCCCTGATGTAGATTCACCGGGTCACAACATTAGGTACACTGACCCACTCTCGTGATATTGAGTGCATGCCAAGATTAAATAAAAATATAATTTTATCTTACCTTTTTTTTATGTTTCTTCAAACCAAGTTGTGATGTCGTCATCTTTTTACATCAGAGTTTAGCGGCTATTTCTAGTGTTTACAGGTCCGTCGTGACAAAACAGTCCCGTGTAAAATGGCATGAAGACAATTAAACATATTTTTTCAGACCTCAAAGCAGGTGGGAGGACAAATAACACTTGAGCTCCAAGCAGCAGCCGTAACACTCTCACAGTTTATGAATCAGAGGGGGAGGAGCTCTGCTGGCTGCATACTAAATGCCCACATTAGTACCTCCGTCAGCAGTGATGTCACTGAGTCCCCATTGTTAAAAGAAAACTACAAAAGTGCACGCAAGCCCATCCTGAAGTGCATCAAACTTATGATTTGTTGCTTTGGTAATTTTTAACGCGAGTATCCAAAATTTTAAAATGTATAGGTCAGAAAATAGGAACTTCATTAAAGGTCGTTTTGCACAATCTTGCACAATGGACTCGGACTAGAGCTGTCCTATTGAAGTCTGTGAGAATGAATTAAGGACATATGCTCAGATGTAGGGCTTTTGTAAACAATTACCTCGGACTACGTTAAGGTAACGTGTGGAGTTCCCCAGGGTTCGGTCCTTGGGCCTGCACTCTCCAGCATTTACATGCTGCCGCTAGGTGACATCATACGCAAATACGGTGTTAGCTATCACTGTTATGCTGATGACAACCAAGTGTTCATGCCCCTAAAGCTGACCAACACGACGGATTGTAGTCAGCTGGAGGCGTGTCTTAATGAAATTAAACAATGGATGTCCGCTAACTTTTTGCAACTCAACGCCAAAAAAACGGAAATGCGGATTATCGGTCCTGCTAGACACCGACCTCTATTTAATAATACAACTCTAACATTTGACAACCAAACAATTAAACAAGGCGACACGGTAAAGAATCTGGGTATTATCTTCGACCCAACTCTCTCCTTTGAGGCACACATTAAAAGCGTTACTAAAACGGCCTTCGTTCATCTCCATAATATCGCTAAAATTCGCTCCATTCTGTCCACTAAAGACGCTGAGATCATTATCCATGCGTTTGTTACGTCTCGTCTCGACTACTGTAACGTATTATTTTTGGGTCTCCCCATGTCTAGAATTAAAAGATTACAGTTGGTACAAAATGCGGCTGCTAGACTTTTGACAAGAACAAGAAAGTTTGATCACATTACGCCTGTACTGGCTCACCTGCACTGGCTTCCTGTGCACTTAAGATGTGACTTTAAGGTTTTACTAATTACGTATAAAATACTACACGGTCTAGCTCCATCCTATCTTGCCGATTGTATTGTACCATATGTCCCGGCAAGAAATCTGCGTTCAAAGGACTCCGGCTTATTAGTGATTCCCAAAGCCCAAAAAAAGTCTGCGGGCTATAGAGCGTTTTCCGTTCGGGCTCCAGTACTCTGGAATGCCCTCCCGGTAACAGTTCGAGATGCCACCTCAGTAGAAGCATTTAAGTCTCACCTTAAAACTCATCTGTATACTTTAGCCTTTAAATAAACCTCCTTTTTAGACCAGTTGATCTGCCGCTTCTTTTCTTTCTCCTATGTCCCCCCCTCCCTTGTGGAGGGGGCCCGATCCGATGACCATGGATGAAGTACTGGCTGTCCAGAGTCGAGACCCAGGATGGACCGCTCGTCGGGACCCAAGATGGACCGCTCGCCTGTATCGGTTGGGGACATCTCTACACTGCTGATCCGCCTCTGCTTGAGATGGTTTCCTGTGGACGGGACTCTCACTGCTGTCTTGGATCCGCTTTGGACTGAACTCTCGCGGCTGTGTTGGAGCCACTATGGATTGAACTTTCGCAGCATCATGTTAGACCCGCTCGACATCCATTGCTTTCGGTCCCCTAGAGGGGGGGGGTTGCCCACATCTGAGGTCCTCTCCAAGGTTTCTCATAGTCAGCATTGTCACTGGCGTCCCACTGGATGTGAATTCTCCCTGCCCACTGGGTGTGAGTTTTCCTTGCCCTTTTGTGGGTTCTTCCGAGGATGTTGTAGTCGTAATGATTTGTGCAGTCCTTTGAGACATTTGTGATTTGGGGCTATATAAATAAACATTGATTGATTGATTGATTGATTGAAAAATGTCACTACTGGGGAAAATTGTAAATGGCTCATTAGGCGTAAGTACGGAGGAAGGCAAGTTTGTTTGTTTTCTAAATATCTACGCCAGGGGTCACCAACGCGGTGCCTGCGGGCACCAGGTAGCCCGTAAGGACCAGATGAGTCGCCCGCTCGCTGGCCTGTTCTAAAAATAGCTCAAATTGCAGCATTTACCAGTGAGCTGCCTCTATTTTATTACATTTTATTTATTTACTAGCAAGCTGGTCTCGCTTTGCTCGACATTTTTAATTCTAAGAGAGACAAAACTCAAATAGAATTTGAAAATATTTTAAAGACTTGGTTTTCACTTCTTTAAATAAATTCATTTATTTTTATACTTTGCTTCTTATAACTTTCAGAAAGACAATTTTAGAGACAAAAATACAACCTTAAAAATGATTTTAGGATTTTTAAACACATATACCTTTTTACACCTTTTAAATTCCTTCCTCTTCTTTCCTGACAATTTAAATCAATGTTCAAGGAAATTATTTTTTTTTTTTCATTTGTAAAAAATAATAAATACATTTTAATTTAATTCTTCATTTTAGCTGCTGCCTTTTCCACGAATAATAATTGTGAAATATTTCTTCAAACTTATTATGATCAAAATTCCCAAAAAATAATTCTGGCAAAACTAGAAAATCTGTAGAATCAAATTTAAATCTTATTTTAAAGTATTTTGAATTTCTTTTAAAATTTTTCTTCTGGAAAATTTAGAAGAAATAATGATTTTTCTTTGTTAGAAATATAGCTCGGTCCAATTTGTTATATATTCTAACAAAGTGCAGATTGGATTTTAACCTATTTAAAAGATGTCATCAAAATTCAAAAAATAATCTTAATCAGGAAAAATGACTAATAATGTTCCATAAATTATTTATTAATTTTTTTCAAAAAGATTCAAATTAGCTAGTTTTTCTCTTCATTTTTTTCGGTTGAATTTTGAATTTCAAAGAGTCGAAATTGAAAATAAACTACGTTTCAAAATTTTATTTTCTTTTTTTTTCGTGTTTTCTCCTCTTTTAAACCGTTCAAGTAAGTGTTTTTTTTCATTATGTATTCTCTACGGAAAAAAACTTCCGTAAAAGGAAAAAAAAATGTACTACGGAATGACAGACAGAAATACCAATTTTTTTAATATATAGAGAAATATTTATTAAAGGTAAATTAAGCAAATTTGCCATTTCTGGCAATTTATTTAAGTGTGTATCAAACTGGTAGCCCTTCGCATTAATCAGTACCCAAGAAGCAGCTCTTGGTTTCAAAAAGGTTGGTGACCCCTGATCTACGCCATTCCCTCATGGTTTGATTTCAATTTTCGGGACTTATGCAGATCCCAAATACACAAAAACAGGAACCAATAGGTAAGAAAAGTTAGTTTTGTACTACAGGTCCTCTTTAAAGAGACATTTTACTTCCTCCTCCATGCTGCAGTATCGCCCTTAATGCCTTTTTAAGTGCTTGTGCACTGCAGCGGCGATATAGTAAAGAGGCATTTCTAATTTGCACGGTTTATACAGAGGAGGCTAATTTTCCATGGTGGCATCTAAGGCCATTCTGCTCAAAGCTTTGTGCTGGCAATTCCGATACCGATCATCCAGAAGTGAGATCAGCCGATACCATCGCATGTATTGACTGGACATTTTATGATTTATGGTGAGTGCTACTGACTATATGTTTTAAAAAGAAACCACAAAAATCACTTCACTTTTTGGAAAGTAAAATAGCAGTGGATCATACTACAAATTTGGGTATTGATCGGATACTTTGTAGTTACAGGGCAGTATTGGCCATTTAACCACAAGTATAATCAGCAGAAAAACACTGGAAGCCTATTTGTTACCTTATCGGTTTGAGAACCTTTACAACGCACCAATTGTTCCCCTGTGTCTAAACCATGTCTCGGCGTACAAACAAATTAATTTTGCATGCCGCTTGACGCCATGACATCACTTCCTGTATGCGCTGGCACAGCCAACGTCACATCCGGTTTACATCGAAAACTCTCGTAGTCTCGATGCTTGGATTCGGGTTGCGAGACAACCGCTTTGAGCTAGCATTTTAGCTTGTTCAAAGACTTTATCAGCTTTGTTACACAGTAAGTCTTTAATTGTGATGAGACCGAAAAAGATGCAACAGCGGACCTTCATTACAGTGAAAGAGAAACTGATGAAGGATAACCATACACTGATAATTTGTGCTAACGGTAGTGGTGACTATGTGAAGCCACTGCTCGTTTATCACTCTAAAACTCCCAGAGTGGTCAATAATACCACACATATTCCCGGACAAATTGTAAAATTATTTTTTTGTTTTGTTTGTCATTGTAGCAACATGGTGGTAACATTTTGGAGCGCACCAATCACACTTTTGTGTGTACTATACGGGCGTGTTGACATTTAAGCTTGATGCTTGTGTTGTTTGGATAGAAAAAGAGATTGTTGAGCCACTGCCCACTTGTTAAGTTGGTTTGATACATTGTGTGTGTGTGTATATATATATATATATATATATATATATATATATATATATATATATATATATATATATATACACATACATATACATATATACACACATACATACATACATACATTTATATACATACATACATACATAGTCGACGTTTCTGTGGTTTACCCGTTATACAGTGCTCAATACCGGGGTAGAGCGAAATAAACGTTAGGTTAGAAAAAACACAGAGGCTATATCATCCATACAAGCCTGTTTTGCATGTATAGTGTGTTTATATATATATATATATATATATATATATATATATATATATATATATATATATATATATATATATATACATACATACATACACATATATAGATACATATATAACCATAATATAAATATATACATATATAGATACATATATAAATATACACATATAGATACATGTATAAACATACATATATATAAATACATATATCCATATATATACATACACATACATATAGACCCACATACATATATACGTACATACTTACATACACATGTATACATACATATATATATATATATATATACTTACATACACATGTATACATATATACATACATACACTCATACATATATACACACACATACACACACACACATACATATATATATATATGTATATATATATATATATATGTATATATGTATATATACATACGCATACATTTACATAGAAACATTATTGTGTCTTCAAAGTGTGCAGTTCTTTACTAAAAGGGGACATTTGTCGAGGCTAGAACCAATTATTCATGTTAACATTAATTACTGTGGGGGAACTCTGCTACACTCCACAAACTTTACGGTTTACGAACCATGTTAAAGAACCAATTAAGTTCATAAATAGAGGTTTCTATTTAAAATATTTCATAATTCTCTTTTATCATATACAATTATTTAATCAATATAAAATGAATAGCACACAACAACAAAAACTACTATCTACTACCCATTTCAATCATTTTGGTTTTGCACTCGTGTCCGTAGAGAATTACAACAGGCAAATGGAGCCTATTATATTTCAAAGACGGCCTGCATTTCTTTTTTATTTCCTGTGCAATATAAGAAGGAGGTTGACCAGTGTTTACATGCCATGTTCCACTCTAAATTGAAAAAAAAAAACGACCCGATGGTAAACTGATCTATTGTACTCTACACACTCATTTCCAGGCACACAGTCTCAGTTTTCCGTCAAAAGGACACAAAGCAGCACTATTGTGCAGCCGTCTCCTTAATGGAGTCTGAGACATAACCTTATCACGACACATCATCTTTATGGGGGTGCATTTCTCAAATTCCCTGCCCCGACATCGGAGGGATGCTAATTACTCAGCACCGACCAGCGAGAGGTGAAGTCACCGAAAAAGGGGAAGAAAGAGCGAGCGATGTGGCGAGAGATTAGCGACGGAGAGAAGATGAGACGGCAGTGTTTCCAATCAGAGGTTCTATTGTTGCCGCTATTAATAATGCAGGAATAAATGTCACGACGTTGGTATAATTACGCACCGCGGGCTGTGCTGTTTCGCACGCTGCAGAATAAGTAGCTCCACATTAGGTGGAGTAGAAAACCAAGTGTGTGTATTGAGGTAATTATGACAAATGGCTACAGCAGAGGCCATTGGGGATCCTTGGCGGGTAGAACAAGCTGTACAACAGTGTGCTATTACCCCTAAATGAGGCGTATACATTTCGCTATTTGCAGAGGACGCTTTGCAATGCCAGCACATGGCAGCATTGCAATCTTGTCACTTTCAGCAGGGAGAGCGTTTTTTTTTTTTTCCTTCTGTTTTCCAGCGTTCAAGCACCGGCACCGGATTATATGTAAATGCAGAGGTGGGTAGTAACGCGCTACATTTACTCCGTTACATCTACTTGAGTAACTTTTGGGATAAATTGTACTTCTAAGAGTAGTTTTTATGCAACATACTTTTACTTTTACTTGAGTATATTTAGAGAGAAGAAACGCTACTTTTACTCCGCTCCATTTATCTACATTCAGGTCGCTACTCGCTACTTTTTTTTTTTTATCGATCCGTTGATGCACGTTTGGTTTGTTTTGATTTTGTCAGACACGCATTCAAAGTAGAATCTACGCATGCCTGCTTTTCACCAATCACATGCAGTCACTGGTGACGTTGGACCAATCAAACAGAGCCAGGTGGTCACGTGACCGTCACACGTAGAACCCGACATGTTGAAAAACTTATTGGGGTGTTACTATTTAGTGGTCAACTGTACGGAATATGTACTGTACTGTGCAATATACTAATAAAAGTTTCTATCAGTCAATCAATCAGTCAATCAATCAACAATGCCTACTGAGCCTATGGTGCTGTTAAGTTATTGTGGCTCAATTTGCCTTAATTTTTTTTTATTCTAATGTTTTATTATTTAATATATAATATTGTTTTAGTTGCTTAAGAGATATTCCTGGCTCTGAATTTGTTCATTGCTATATTTTTGTTTTTGTGCATTATTTGTTGCCGTAATCATTAAACAAACAGGTTACTCATCAGTTACTCAGTACTTGAGTAGTTTTTTCCCAACATATTTACTTTTACTCAAGTAAATATTTGGGTGACTACTCCTTACTTTTACTTGAGTAATAAATCTCTAAAGTAACAGTACTCTTACTTGAGTACAATTTCTGGCTACTCTACCCACCTCTGTGTAAATGAAGCTATACCGAGACTTATCTGAGAGTTAACGTTCATTCCAAAAGTTTTGCAATATTTGCCCAAAGTTGACGTCAAATACGGTGGAACCTCGATTTAAAAAGCTCTCATCGTACGTAGGCCGCTATAGTTTGCTTGAGGATACATTGACCTACTGTACATCAGACCTGGGCAAATTAAGGCCTGTTGAGCTTTTCAATCTGGCCTATAATTGTTTTAGATCAGGGGCGCTCACACTTTTTCTGCAGGCGAGCTACTTTTCAATTGACCAAGTCGAGGAGATCTACCTCATTCCTATTTATAATTTATATTTATTTATTTATGAAAGAGACATTTTTGTTAACAAGTTAATGGTGTTTAATGATAATACAAGCATGTTTAACACACATAGATTCCTTTCTTTCATGAAGACAAGAATATAAGTTGGTGTATTACCTGATTCTGATGACTTGCATTGATTGGAATTAAGAAAGTGGTGCTGATAACATCCGCATTTTCAAATGGAGGAAAAAAAAAGTCCTCCTTTCTGTCCAATACCACATGAAAGTGGTTGGATTTGGCATCTCATTTGTCCAACTTGCATACTCGTTTTTAAACACTTTGTTATGAGAGTAGCATATGTGTGTGGCCCTTTAATGTCTGGCAGCAGGTGAGTGACGTCAGCGACTGTGCGGGTGGGCAAGCAAGTGAGAAAGCGGTCGCTGAGGGCGGGGGAGAAATACATTGGCATCAAACTCCGTAGCTTGCTAGCTTGTGCACGCTAGCTTTCTGAGACTCTTATTTTGTTAGCACAGGTAGGATGAAACAGGTCTTTTATGGTGAAGACAGGAAGTGTGCAGTCGGTATTTAGAGTTTTGACAGTAGGTAGGGAGTCACTAGAAATAAAATGTGTTTCTCTGCGTCCGCCCTGTTAGTGATTTTTTTCTTAAATATGAGCTCGCAGCAGCCAGCGTCATCTCACAAGATCCTCGGGTGCCGAGAATGTCAAACAACTGACGAAAGTGAAGTCTTGGTATGATTGATGATTGCTCATTTTTATGTCTATTTTTTAATGCCTGGCTTGAGATCGACTGACACACCCTCCGAGATCGACCAGTCGATCGCGATCGACGTAATGCCCACCCCTGCTTTAGATGTTTAAGATGGAAAGTGTAGCTGCCATTAGGATGTGCAGTCATGTTTTTTCTAATGACCGGAAGTCTTCAACTATACTAAGTCTTTCGATGCTTGGAATCTCCATCATATACTAGTTACTATGGTCATCTAATTAGTTACTTTGGTCGCTATGAGATACCGTATTTACTTGCATTTCCGCCGGGGCGTTAATTAATTTAAAACCTCTTCTCACTCCTGCGCTTACCAAAGGCATGCGGTAAAAGTAAGCATGCGCTAATTATTTTAAAACCTCCTCTCACTCCGGCACTTACCAAAGGTATGCAGTAAAAATTTGAGTGTGATGTAAGCTTGGACCTTAAATCCTACTGAATAGCTCTTAATCTTCTTCCCTTTATGCGATTTCAAATTAACCGGTATTGTAACCAGCCTCCTCCATTTTGAAAATGATGACAGGGGAAGTGTCACTGGTGACGTCACGAGTTTGACCAGGCGGTAATACTAAGCATACGCTAATTATTTTGGGAAGCGATTTTGACCCTGCAGTAATTCAAGGCAGGCGCATACTTTATGCCCCTGCGGCAATTCAAGGAAATATGATATTTCAGATTGTAGGTGGGGTTTTTTTACCCTTCATGTTCATATTTCACTATTTTTGTTGCATTTTGTTTGTATTTCGGTTGATTGTAAAATATGCTGTCAATATTCAGTGTTTTATCCTTCATAGTTAATATTGTAAATCTCACATTATTTTCATGTATATTCTGGGTGTGTCATTCAGTAAAAAAAAAGTCAAATTCCTTTGCGTTTTTTAAGGTGGTCTGTCATAACGTTTTTAGCTTTCAATCATTATTGTGAGGTTTTGTATTAGTGTTCCTAAAAATAGATAAACCGGCCCCCAGACACACTTTTTTTTTAATCTAAATTTCGCCCCCCGAGTAAAATAATTGCCCAGGCCTGACCGACATTGATCCTATAAATTATTGCCGATAAACAATATTATTGTCATTGTTTTTATGAGACCAAGTTAACCATTGTGTGGACAATGCTGAAGAAACAAGTCCATGTCAGAAAACCGACAAATACAGCTGAACTGCACCAATTTTGTCAAGAGGAGTGGTCAAAAATTCAACCAGAAGCTTGTGGATGGCTACCAAAAGCACCTTATTGCAGTGAAACTTGTAACCAAATATTAACATTGCTGTATGTATACTTTGGACCTAGCAGATTTGCTCAAATTTTCAGTAGACCCGTAATAAATTCATAAATGAACCAAACTTCATGAAAGATTTTTGTGATCTCCGGTAAGAGGCGACTTTTTACCACAATTTTCTCACCAAAACCTGCTGGTTGACAAGCGGTCGGGAACCATGTTCGCTTGACCGCTCTGATCCATAGTAAAGCTTCACCTCCGGGAATTTTAAATAAGGAATCACCGTGTGTTTGTGTGGCTAAAGGCTAAAGCTTCCCACCTCCATCTTTTTACTTTGACTTCTCCATTATTAATTGAACAAATTGCAAAAGATTCAGCAACACAGATTGTCCAAAATACTGTGCAATTGCGCGATGAAAAGAGACGACTTTTAGCCGCAAGTGAGGCTGGCTAATAAGTCCCCTCCAACCCAGGGACGTGCACATGATTATAGAGGGGCAGGGGCTCAAAGTCAAAAAAGGGCAGGAAAATTTTTTTTTGGTCCTTTACACAATATGGAAATTAATGTAAAATTTAATTTGCTAATAGGAAGCTAACTACTTAGCTGTGTGTCCTTTGTAAGTAACAGTGATTGCCATTTCTTTTGTGTCAGCAAATTATTGTCATAATGAGTTCATTCACATTATCATAGGCTTGGAATGCATCAAAAGCAACAACAAACTGGTTTATTATTAAGCTATTTATTGTTAAAGATAAGCACTTTAATTTTGAACATTGAACAGTGCAATATGAACTTCGGGGAAAAAAAATACAAATAAATACCCAAATGGAAAAAACTTCAATGTGAAAATCTGTCCTTCTTCCCTTAACTTGATGAAAACACCAAGTTGTAACTTATGGTCTTTCTCACTTAACGCTTAGACTAAACAACTGAAACGCAATACATCCTTATATCTAAACCTCTACTGTGAGAGAAATGTGATCCGCCGTAAACACAGTGCATTTTATTTTGAAAATTAACCCGGTGTTTTATTTTGTATTTTGTACACTACTTCCTGTCCCGCACGATCCGCTCTGCTCTGTGTGGAATATATGTGCCGTGCTCAATTGATGCGCTGTGCTCCGACGTCCGGCAAAAACAGAAGCTGACACATTGAATAATAGAATAATACAGCGGGTTTTTTTTTAATATGACCCATATTAGATGCTGACTAAGTGGACGGCGACTAGACCATAACTCACAGGTTCAAGTTGCTCCACTGTCACGTCTCACTCGCCCTCGCTCTCGCTCTCTGGCGGAAGCGCAGCCTCAAACAACCCGGTATTACAAGAAAACGTGGAGTTTTTGTAACTGCTGTTTTTTTGTTTTGTTTTGTTCTTTTACATCCCTAACCGGAATTTATGAATGTTGTTTAAAGAAAAAATAAAAATAAAAACCACACACACAGGCTGAGGGCACTTTTTAAGACGGGGCAAAAAAGGGCAGGGGCTCAAGCACCCATAGGACCCTATGTGTGCACGTGCCAGCTCCAACCAATAACGTCACAAACACGCGTCATCATTCCGCGACGTTTTCAACAGGAAATTCAGCGGGAAATTTAAAATTGTAATTTAGTCAACTAAACCGGCCGTATCGGCATGTGTTGCAATGTTAATATTGCATCATTGATATATAAACTATCAGACTGCGTGGTGGGTAGTAGTGGGTTTCAGTAGGCCTTTAAGTCTATAAAGCAATTTGTCCCGCCGTGTATTTTCATTTGGCCCTTGAGGCAATATCAAATTAACATTAGAGCTGGCCCGCCGGTATTGTACAGCGGCGGTCTCGCTGTAACACCGCATTCACCGCTAATACTCATACTAATGCAATGCAAGCTTGGTCAACAGCCATACAGGTCACGCTGAGGGTGGCCGTATAAACAACTTTAAGACTGTTAAAAATATGCGCCACACTGTGAACCAACACTAAACGAGAATGACAAGCAGATTTCGGGAGAACATCCGCACTGTAACACAACATAAACACAACAGAACAAATACACAGAATCCCCTTGCAGCACTACCGCTTCCTCGACGCTACAATATAAAAATGTATTATTAGCCTGTGGGAAAAGTTTATTTTGATATTTACCTGAGAAGGCTGCAAATAGAACATTTCTATTTAAATTTGATTTATTATGCCATTGCTATTTTTAAATTATTAGTATTATTTGAAACTCGATTGAGGAGACCCTGCCCCAAGTGGAGGAGTTCAAGTACCTAGGAGTCTTGTTCACGAGTGGGGGAAGAGTGGATCGTGAGATCGACAGGCGGATCGGTGCGGCGTCTTCAGTAATGCGGACGTTGTACCGATCCGTTGTGGTGAATAAGGAGCTGAGCCGGAAGGCAAAGCTCTCAATTTACCGGTCGATCTACGTTCCCATCCTCACCTATGGTCATGAGCTTTGGGTCATGACCGAAAAGATAAGATCACGGGTACAAGCGGCCTAAATGAGTTTGGGGCTCTCCCTTAGAGATAGGGTGAGAAGCTCTGCCATCCGGGAGGAACTCAAAGTAAAGCCGCTGCTCCTTCACATCGAGAGGAGCCAGATGAGGTGTTCGGGCATCTGGTCAGGATGCCACCCGAACGCCTCCCTAGGGAGGTGTTTAGGGCACGTCCAACCGGTAGGAGGCCACGGGGAAGACCCAGGACACGTTGGGAAGACTATGTCTCCCGGCTGGCCTGGGAACGCCTCGGGATCCCCCGGGAAGAGCTAGACGAAGTGGCTGGGGAGAGGGAAGTCTGGGTTTCCCTGCTTAGGCTGTTGCCCCCGCGACCCGACCTCGGATAAGCGGAAGAAGATGGATGGATGGATGGATGGCTGGTATGTCTCGCTTGTTCAATATTCAATGCAAAACTTGTTTGGGTCCCTATTAAAAGGTTAATTTGTTCAACCTTGGCCCGCGGCTCTGTTCAGTTTTACATTTTGGCCCACTCTGTATTTGAGTTCGACACCCCTGCTATAAAGGTTCCGTTGTATGTCTTGACAAATTTCTCACGGTTTGAATCCGACGTTAACACGTTCCGCTTCCTGGTCTGAGCAGATTTTTGTGTACAAAAGACTTTGATTCTCCTGCCCTGACCCTGCCTTTTAATATTCTTAGATAAAAAGGTTCTTGACAGACATATTCTGGGATTGATTGCGAATGGTTCTGCCAACTCATTGCAGATGGCAAGCGATGATAGCGGCGGGAAATATCTAAAAACCGCAGCTGAGCTTTTAGCATCCCAGCCGCAGAGACCGTGTGTGTGTGTGTGTGTGTGTGTGTGTGTGTGTGTGTGTGTGTGTGTATACTACTAATGAAATTGGACTTGTAAACTAACCAACATGCTCAGCTTGGCTTCCAAGGGGATTTGCTCATTAATTTCCTCCAATTCCTGGCAAAGTCGTTTATGAAGCATTGCGCTGTCACCCCCGTAATAAAGTTGAACAGCGAAGACATCAAATCACGAGCCAATCTCAATTTGATGTGTAATGTCTTCATGCGGCTCCTAACTCAAGGTGATTGTGTTGCAGCCTGACGGCGGAAGTTTCAAAAGAGGCAAGAGCCAAACAGTTTATAATCCGGTGACCCTCCGCCTCGCACGCTTTGCATTCAAATGGAACACCTCATCATGCGATGAGGCGGCTAATGCTTCATGGAAGGTTTTTGTCACATTTTACGGTTGCCATGGCGCTCATTTTCTTTTCTCCTCCAGCTACCTATTCCCATTCAGCCAGGCGTCATGCTTCACTTTTTATGCCGCTTCATTCTTCCCCCACAAAGTACTTACATTGCCAATGCAAACTAAAAAAAAATACTCGATTATAAATGGTCTGTATAAGATGACTTGTTGCATTACAGCATTTATAAAAAAAAAATGCCTTTGGATTAGTGTTGTCCTGATAGCAATATTTTGGTACCGGTATTTCGATATTCTTTTCGGTACTTTGATCATTTTTTAACTGAATTGTACCACAAAAAATTGCATTATTGCCTTAATTTTAACAAAAAAAACTTATGGTACATTAAACATATTTTTCTTATTGCAAGTTCCTGTTCTGTCTCCCTGTAATGTTTGTCTAAACTTGAATGGGATTGTGCTGAAAATTTTAATTTTCCTGAAGGAACTCTCCTGACGGAATAAATAAAGTACTATCTAATCTATCTATCTAATCTAATCTAAGTTTGTCCTTAAATAAAGTGATTTGCATTGCTTCTTCTACGCAAAGGATGATTTGCACGGGCCGGACGTGAATTTAAGTACATATTTGATTTATTTAAACACTATAATTCAAAACAGGAAAACAAAGGGCGCGCACAATGGCGGGTAACAAACTAGACTATACTCAAACAAAAACAACACAATAGCATTACTATATACAAACGAACAAAAGATACTAGCTGTGGCACAAAACAAAACCAAAAACTTACGTGGTATAGACGAGTGGTTCTCCACCTTTTTTCAGTGATGTACCCCCTGTGAAATTTTTTTAAATTCAATTACCCCTTAATCAGAGCAAAGCATTTTTGGTTGGAAAAAAAGAGATAAAGAAGTAAAATACAGCACTATGTCATCAGTTTCTGATTTATTAAATTGTATAACAGTGCAAAATATTGATAATTTGTAGTGGTCTTTCTTGAACTATTTGGAAAAAAAGATATGAAAATAACTAAAAACTTGTTGAAAAATAAACAAGTGATTCAATTATAAATAAAGATTTCTACACATAGAAGTAATCATCAACTTAAAGTGCCCTCTTTGAGGATTGTAATAGAGATCCATCTGGATTTATTAACTTAATTCTAAACATTTCTTCACAAAAAAATAAATCTTTAACATCAATATTTATGGAACATGTCCACAAAAAATCTAGCTGTCAACACTGAATATTGCATTGTTGTATATTTTTTCACAGTTTCTGAACTTACATTCATATTTTGTTGAAGTATTATTCAATAAATATAATTATAAAGGATTTTTGAATTGTTGCTATTTTTAGAATATTTTTGAAAAAACTCACGTACCACCTGGCATACTTTCAAGTACCCCCAGCGGTACGCGTACCCCCATTTGAGAACCACTGGTATAGACCGAATAACAAACAGCGTGGCAAGGCATAAAGGTAGATGAGGGACAGGTAGGTGCGTGGTCATGAGGGTAGGTAGAGTTCAAATTTGCCAGGACGAGGAAAGAAAAAGAATGTCTTAAATCAGGGGTGTCAAACTCAAATACAGAGTGGGCCAAAATTTAAAACTGAACAAAGCCGCGGGCCAAAGTTGAACAAATGAACCTTTTAATAGGGACCCAAACAAGTTTTGCATTGATTATTAAACAAGCAAGGCTTATATAACTTTATAGTCACATACAAAATTGAATTTCAAATTATAATAATTATTAAAAAAAGCAATGGCATATCAAATAAAATAAAATAAAAAAATTGGGGGGGCGGGGTTTGGTGGTAGCAGGGGTGTATACTGTAGCGTCCCGGAAGACTTAGTGCTGCAAGGAGTTCTGGCTATTTCTTCTGTTAAGTTTATGTTGTGCTACGTTACGGATGTTCTCACGAAATGTGTTTGTCATTCTTGTTTGGTGTGGCTTCACAGTGTGGCGCATTATTGTAAAAGTGTTAAAGTTGTTTATATGGCCACCCTCAGTGTGACCCTTATGGCTGTTGATAAAGTATGCTTGCATTCACTTGTGTGTGTTAAAGCAGCATATATTCTGTGACTGGAGCGGCAAGTTTTTTGTATGGCGGAAAAGCGGACGTGACGACAGGCTGTAGAGGACGCTAAAGGCAGTGCCTTCAAGGCACGCCTCCAATATTGTTGTCCGGGTGGAAATCGGGAGAAATTCGGAGTCTCCCGGGAAAATCGTGAGGGTTGGCAAGTATGAGTATCAGCAGTGAATGCAGTGTTACAGAGGAATCGACCCTGTATAATACCGGCGGGCCAGCTCTAATCTTAATTTGATATTACCTCAAGGGCCAAATGAAATTACACGAGTTGAACACCCATGGCTTAAATAGTGACTATGATGATGATTAGTAACAGGTGTGAGGGCTGAGGACAGGGGCGTGACTTGGAGACCAGGTGGAAACTAATGGGTTGGCATGGAGACGAAAACAAACCAGGAAGTGCAAAAACAGAACTGAATGTCCAAAAAAACTAAACATAACATGACCAAACATAACAAAAACACAACATAATCCACAGGCGTGACATAAAGTTAAGTTAACTTAAAGATAAAGTACCAATGATTGTCACACAAACGCTAAATGTGGCGAAATGATTCCCTGCATTTGACCCATCACCCTTGATCACCCCCTGGGAGGTGAGGGGAGCAGTGAGCAGCAGCGGTGACGCGCCCGGGTATCATTTATGGTGATTTAACCCCCAATTCCAACCCTTAATGCTGAAAGTAGTGAACATACAAGACAACTTGGCTTTTAACAGTAAGTAAACAAACAAAGGCTCCTAATTTAGTCTGCTGACATAGAGTAACATTTTGTGTCACTTTCCATTCTATTATTTTGTCAAAATTATTAAGGACAAGCAGTAGAAAATGAACTACTTTTTCATTTACTTTTAATATCTGCTTACTTTCTCTTTTAACATGTTCTATCTACACTCCGGTTCAAATGTAATAATCACTTATTCTTCTGTTGTTTGGATACTTTACATTAGTTTTGGATGACACCACAAATTTGGGTATCGGTCAGATACCAAGTCGTTACAAGATCACACAAAGGTCATATTCAAAGTCCTCATGTGTCCAGGGACATATTTCCTGAGTTTATAAACATAATATAAATTTAAAAAAAACTCAAAGAAAGATGTGATGTCAAAAAATATTGATGTAATCATAGCGGTATCGACTAGATATTCTACTGTACTTGGTATCATTACAGTGGATGTTAGGTGTAGATCAGGAGTCGGCAACCCAAAATGTAAAAGAGCCATATTGAACCAAAAACTCAAAAACAAATCTGTTTGGAGCCGCAAAAATTAAAATTACATACAAATAGTGTGTCATGAGATATAAATTGAAGTATGAGGACTTAAAGGAAACTAAATGAGCTCAAATATAGCTACAAATGAGGCATAATGATGCAATATGTACATGTAGCTAGCCTAAATAGCATGTTAGCATCGATTAGTCATGCAGTGACCAAATATGTCTGATTAGCACTCCACGCAAGTCAATAACATCAACAAAACTCACCTTTGTGCATTCGTGCACAACGTTATAAGTTTGGTGGAGAAAATGAGACAGAAAAAGAAGTGACATTAATCACGTCTTAGAAAGTCCGAGAAAGTTATACATGTAAACAAACTAGGGTGAGTTCAAGGACCGCTAAAATGAGTAGGACAAAACGGCGCTCGCCAAATAACTCGAATCAGTGAAGCATCCATCCATCCATCCATTTTCTACCGCTTATTCCCTTTCGGGGTCGCGGGGGGCGCTGGCGCCTATCTCAGCTACAATCGGGCGGAAGGCAGGGTACACCCTGGACAAGTCGCCACCTCATCGCAGGGCATGTTTAATATAAACAGTGTGCTTTGTAACAATTATGGAGGTTTGAGTCATGTTTGTCCTCCTACAGAAACCAAATTGAAACAAAAAAATATGGTATTTTCCCCTCATCATTTCCATTTTTAACATATTTTTGTAGAAGCTCCAGAGAGCCACTAGGGCGGCGCTAGAGAGCCGCGAGTTGCCGCATTCACCGCTAATACTCATACTTGCCAGCCCTCCCGATTTTCCCGGGAGACTCCCAAAGTTCAGTGCCCCCCCTGAAAATCCCCCGGGGCGACCATTCTCCCGAACTTCTGCCGATTTCCACATGGACAACAATGTTGGGGGCGTGCCTTAAAGGCACTGCCTTTGGCATTCTCTACCACCTGTCGTCACGCCCACTTTTCCTCCATACAAACAGCGTGCCGGCCAAGCCACATACTATAAGCGGTACTTAAACACACATAAGTGAATGCATCGCATACTTGGTCAACAGCCATACAAGTCACACTGAGGGTGGCCGTATAAACAGCTTTAACACTGTTACAAATATGCGCCAAACTGTCAACCCACACCAAACAAGAATGACGAACAAATTTCGGGAGAACAACCGAACCGTAACACAACATAAACACAACAGAGCATATACCCAGAAACCCTTGCAGCACTAACTCTTCCGGGACGCTACAATATACACCCCCTGCTAGCACTAAACCCCACCCCCCAACCCCACCCACCGCATTATTTTATTTTCAAATGTATTAGCCTGTGGAAAAACTTAATGTTGATATTTACCTCAGAAGAGGCATTCATTTTTTTTATTTTAATATTATTTCATATACCATTGATGTTTTTGGAAAGTTGATTTTGCACTATTAAGTTATATAAGCATTGCTTGTTCATATTCAGTGTTAAAGCAAATAAGTCTAGTAAACTGAGCAATAGTTAACATTTTATTCATGCACTTTCTCTTGCTACTTCCAGGCTTGCATGTTTGATTCATTCATTATTGTTATTTTATTTTCAAATGTATTGTTCGCCTGTGGGAAAAAAGTTTATTTTGATATACATCTCAGAAGGCTGCACATGGAAAAAACGCATTTAAGTTTTATTTAAATTTTATTTGACATGCCATTGATATTTTTAAATTATTATTACTATTTGAAACTGGATTTTGCATGTCACTATAAAGTAATATAAACCTTGCTTGTTCAATATTCAATGCGGAACTTGTTTGGGTCCCTATTAAAAGGTTCATTTGTTCAACCTTGGCCCGCGGCTTTGTTCTGTTTAAAATTTTAGCCCACTCTGTATTTGAGTTTGACATCCTTGGTTTAAAGCATCTCTTCCTGAGGGCGTTTCAGTGTTATAACTTCACCTTTATCGTTAGTTTTTAAGCCAAAATGCGTCCGTTCTCCCTTTTCTGTCTACACACATTGTCCGCTTGTAACGACTCGGGGATTGTGCGCTGCCGAACATGCTGGTCTGCTCGTAAAACAGCAATGACACGACGTGACGGGGTGGCCGTGGGTTTTGGTGGGCCTTTACTTTTTGGAGACGGTATAGTACCGAATATGATTCCTTAGTATCGCGGTACTATATTAATACCGGTATACCGTACATCCCTACTATGGATTTTAACAAGGCACCTTATAGTTTTGAACAAGATCTTGCAAAAATCAATGTTTTAATATTGTTCATGGATGGGAATTGGATGCTACTTATCAGTATGAGGGGACAGTGTCCTCCCCTTAGCGGTCTTAAGGAGGACTTTGGCAATGGTGTATAGCACAGATCAGAAATACACCCACAGGTGCTTGAGGATATAAAGTAATCCGTAGACGGTTGTTCAATTGTTCTGTTGGCTTTATGTCAGCTTAAAAACACCCCACAGATTTTTTTTAATTTTTTTTTCATCTTAATTGTCATGTTAGCGATAAAGCAGTGGATGCTGCTTTATGGAGAATTACCGACAGATGCTACTTGGATCAGAGATAACGAGCGATGCGATGAGAGGCGGGTATGTGAGGAAAACAGACAAAGGAATGAAATGTGTCTCAGATGTCTAGGAAGAAGATTCAGGAGGATTTAAAGCAAAAAAAAAAATACGAAGAGGGGCCGGCGAGGAAAGTTCAATTCAGTTCAGTTTCAGTTTATTCCAGACATGTAATGCATCACACACACTATATTGACAAAAGTATTTGGCCACCAATCCAAATGATCCGAATCAGGCCACAGGTGTATAAAATCAAGCACTTAGGCATGGAGACTGTTTCTACAAACATTTGTGAACGAACGGGCCGCTTTCAGTGATTTCCAGCGTGGAACTGTCCTAGGATGCCACCTATGCAACAAATCCAGTTGTGAACTTTCCTCGCTCCTAAATATTCCAAAGTCAACTGACGGCTTTATCATAAGAACATGGAAGAGTTTGGGAACAACAGCAACTCAGCCACCAGGTGGTAGGCCAAGGACAGGGGTCAGTTGCTACAGAGCTCCAAACTTCATGTGACCTTCCAATTAGCCCACGTACAGTCCGCAGAGAGCTTCATGGAATGGGTTTCCATGGCCGTGCAGCTGCATCTAAGCCATACATCACCAAGTCCAATTCAAAGCGTGGGATGCAATGGTGTAAAGCACGTCGCCACTGGACTCTAGAGCAATGGAGACAAGTTCTCTGGACTGATGAATGTCACTTTTTCATCCGATAATCTGATGGACCAGTCTGGGTTTGGAGGTTGCCAGAAGAACGGTATATTTCGAACTGCATTGTGCCGTGTGTGAAATTTGGTGGAGGAGGAATTATGGTGTGGGGTTGTTTTTCAGGCGTTGGGCTTGGCCCCTTAGTTCCAGTGAAAGGAAATTTGACTGCTCCAGAATAGACTAGACTAGACTTCCTTTTTATTGCAATTCAAATTTGAACTTTACAGCACAAGGTAGTGCCGGATAAAAAAGCAATAATGTGCATATATAATTAAATAAATATATATAAATAATCTGGCGAAAATTGCGATCTAATAAAAAAAAAAAAAAACCCAAAACTCAAAATTGCGCTCTAGCACGCCCTAGGAGTAAAACACAGACAAAACTGCTCCTAGGAAAAAAACACAGACAAAACTGCTTGTAACGTCCAGTAGGAATGTCGTAGGGACATGAAACAAAAACCTCTATGTAGGTCTCACTTAGCCCTACATTTCATTCATTTACAACCTTTAGCAAAAATCAAGAGGAAGTTGGCAATTACCCCTTCAAAACAAAAGTTTTGTAAAAACCCGTCACCTTTTTTCAAACATTATCTCCTCTGAGCGCGTTTGTTGTGTCGGCTTCAAACTCGCACAGGAGAGAGCGTGAACCCTTATGATTAAAAGTTGCGAAAATAGTTTTAATAACTGCTCCGGTTTTGATTTTACGAGCCTTCAAAGAACTGCTGCGCTGATGCTGCTGCCGTCTCAAGATGGCCGCTTAAAAGCAGGAAGCACCAGCGTGACCACAGATGGCAGAGAAGGTAGGTACTGTGCGGGTAAAGATATGTTGACTGGGTGAAAGAAGGAGGCACCTGTTTGACTCCAGGATACAGAGAAGGTAGGTAATGTGCAGGTAAAGATATGTTGTCTGGGTGAAAGAAGGAGGCACCTGTTTGACTCCAGGATACAGAGAAGGTAGGTAATGTGCGGGTAACGATATGTTGAGTGGGTGAAAGAAGGAGGCACCTGTTTGACTCCAGGATACAGAGAAGGTAGGTAATGTGCAGGTAAAGATATGTTGTCTGGGTGAAAGAAGGAGGCACCTGTTTGACTCCAGGATACAGAGAAGGTAGGTAATGTGCAGGTAAAGATACGTTGACTGGGTGAAAGAAGGACGCACCTGTTTGACTCCAGGATACAGAGAAGGTAGGTAATGTGCGGGTAAAGATATGTTGACTAAGTGAAAGAAGGAGGCACCTGTTTGACTCCAGGATACAGATAAGGTAGGTAATGTCCAGGTAAAGATATGTTGTCTGGGTGAAAGAAGGGGGCACCTGTTTGACTCCAGGATACAGAGAAGGTAGGTAATGTGCAGGTAAAGATATGTTGACTGGGTGAAAGAAGGACGCACCTGTTTGACTCCAGGATACAGAGAAGGTAGGTAATGTGCGGGTAAAGATATGTTGACTAAGTGAAAGAAGGAGGCACCTGTTTGACTCCAGGATACAGAGAAGGTAGGTAATGTGCAGGTAAAGATATGCTGTCTGGGTGATGGCAGGAAGCACCACCGTGTATGGGTGACAGAAAGAAGCACCAGTGTGACCCCAGGATGCAGGGAAGGTAGGTAACGTGAAGGTAAAGACACCACAACATTGTGGAAAGTTCCATGCTCCCAACCTTGTGGGAACAGGTGGGAGCGGGCCCTTTCCTCTTCCAACATGACTAATCACCAGTGCACAAAGCAATGTCCATAAAGACATGGATGAGAGAGTCTGGTGTGGATGAACTTGACTGGCCTGCACAGAGTCCTGACCTGAACCGGATAGAATACCTTTGGGATTAGGGCTGTGAATCTTTGGGTGTCCCACGATTCGATTCAATATCGATTCTTGGGGTCACGATTCGATAATATATTGATTTTTTTCGATTCGATTCTCGATTCAAAAACGACATTATTCCGATTCAAAACCATTCGGTATTCATTCACTACATAGGATTTCAGCAGGATCTACCCCAGTCTGCTGACATGCTAGCAGAGTAGTAGATTAAAAAAAAAAAGCTTTTATAATTGTAAAGGACAATGTTTTATCAACTGATTGCAATAATGTAAATTGTTTTAACTATTAAACGAACCAAACATATGACTTATTTTATCTTTGTGAAAACATCGGACACAGTGTGTTGTCAAGCTTATGAGATGCGATGCAAGTGTAGCCACTGTGATTGAAGCCGAAACGACAAACACACTGGGAGGAGTTTCGATTTGAAAAAGGTGACGGGTTTTTACAAAACTTTTATTTTGAAGGGGTAATTGTTAACTTCCTGTTGATTTTTGCCGAAGGATGTCAATTATCTAAATGTAGGTCTAAGTGAGACCTACATAGAAGTTTTTGTTTCATGTCTTTCCGGCATTCCTACCGGAAGTTACAAGCAGTTTTGTCTGTGTTTTCTTCCTGGAAGCAGTTTTTTCTGTGTTTTATTGAAAAATTGCGCAATTTGGAGTTTTATTTTTATTTTTTTTCATTAGATCGCAATTTCTGCCAGTCCTGATGTGTCTGCCAAGTTTGGTGAGTTTTGAAGCATTTTAAGGAGTCAAATTACAGCTCAAAGAGGCAAAAATAGCATTTTTTGCAAAAATTTTGCTTTGAAAGAGTTTTTGCAAAATTTCTGTTGATTTTAGGTATAGGAGTTTCTAATGGGGAATCTAGGTCTAAGGTAGTTCTACATAGAGGATTTTGTTTCATGTCTCTACGACATTCCTAACGGAAGTTACAAGCAGTCCGTTTTTTGTGTCTTTTTAGGGGGCGCTAGCACGCAATTTTCATTTTTGGGGTTTGGTTGCTTAATAAGTTGGGAAGGTTTGCCGGACCGACGTGTGTGTCAAATTTGGTGAGTTTTGAAGCATGTTAAGGGGGTCAAATTAGGGTGCGAAGGAGCGGAATAATAATAAAGAATAATATAATAAAACACAGCAGATTCAATAGGGTCCTTGCCTATGGCAAAGGACTCGTGTGGAGTCCTTTGCCATAGGCAGGGCGGACCCTAAAAATGGTAAAATTAACCTCATGAGAATCGTATAAATAAATAAAAGGTTTTTGTGGTAGCTGACTATTACTGAGGGGTATTGGAACACATCTCTTAAATATCCATCCATCCATCCATTTTCTACCGCTTATTCCCTTTCGGGGTTGCGGGGGGCGCTGGCGCCTATCTCAGCTACAATCGGGCGGAAGGCAGGGTACACCCTGGACAAGTCGCCACCTCATCGCAGGGCCAACACAGATAGACAGACAACATTCACACTCACATTCACACACTAGGGCCAATTTAGTGTTGCCAATCAACCTATCCCCAGGTGCATGTCTTTGGAGGTGGGAGGAAGCCGGAGTACCCGGAGGGAACCCACGCATTCACGGGGAGAACATGCAAACTCCACACAGAAAGATCCCGAGCCTGGATTTGAACCCAGGACTGCAGGACCTTCGTATTGTGAGGCAGACGCACTAACCCCTCTTCCACCGTGAAGCCATCTCTTAAATAAAATTGTTTTATTTTATTTTATTTTATTATTATTATTTTTTTTTTTTTGAAGCCATCTCTTAAATAAAATTGTTTTATTTTTTTTTAAAGAATTTTATACTGAATTGACCTCACATGTCCGGAGATGCCCGTCTTTATTTGTTTTTGTACTGGATAACAAGGTAAAATGAGTTTTGGCTCTAATTATTGCTTGATAATCTTATTTTTGTAACTGGATCAAAACAGACCCTTATAACACCAAGGTCATCATTTCATCCATCCATCCATCCATTTTCTACCGCTTATTCCCTTTCGGGGTCGCGGGGGGCGCTGGCGCCTATCTCAGCTACAATCGGGCGGAAGGCAGGGTACACCCTGGACAAGTCGCCACCTCATCGCAGGGCCAACACAGATAGACAGACAACATTCACACTCACATTCACACACTAGGGCCAATTTAGTGTTGCCAATCAACCTATCCCCAGGTGCATGTCTGTGGAAGTGGGAAGAAGTACCGGAGGGAACCCACGCATTCACGGGGAGAACATGCAAACTCCACACAGAAAGATCCCGAGCCTGGATTTCAACCCAGGACTGCAGGAACTTCGTATTGTGAGGCAGACGCACTAACCCCTCTGCCACCGTGACGCCCGTCATCATTTCAACCGGAGCGCTTTATAAATGAGTGAAAAAAATAAACATGTTATTTTGTTGAAATAGAGGTTTCTGACAAAGTCAAAAAGCCTTGATGCAAACAAATACATTTATGTGGTTCTTTTATGCATTTAAAAACTAAAACGGGTCGGTGCCGACCCTAACACAAGACGAAGGTTAAATTTTTTTTTATATATATATATATTTTTTTTTTTAATAAATAAAAAACATAGATTTTTTCGTGAGGAGCCAGATGAGGTGGTTCGGGCATCTGGTCAGGATGCCACCCGAACGCCTCCCGAGGGAGGTGTTTAGGGCACGTCCAACCGGTAGGAGGCCACGGGGAAGACCCAGGACACGTTGGGAAGACTATGTCTCCCGGCTGGCCTGGGAACGCCTCGGGATCCCCCATGAAGAGCTAGACGAAGTGGCTGGGGAGAGAGGGAAGTCTGGGTTTCCCTGCTTAGGCTGCTGCCCCCGCGACCCGACCTCGGAAGAAGATGGCTGGATGGATGGATTTTTAAGAATGAGAATCGATTCTGAATCGCACAACGTAAACAATTTGATTCGTATTCGAATCGATTTTTTTCCCCACACATGAGAACAGAGACTGAGAGCCTCACCAATGCGCTTTTGGAAGAATGGTGTAAAATTCCTATAAACACCCTCCGCAACCTTGTGGACAGCCTTCCCAGAAGCTGTAATAGCTGCAAAAAGTGGACCGACATCATATTGAACACTATGGGTCAGGAATGGGATGAAACTTCAAGTGCATATGTGAGTCAAGGCAGGTTTGGCCAAATACTTTTGGCCATGTTGTGTATTTCCAGTTGTTTCATTACAACACGTTCGAAAAAGAGTAGGAAGAGGCAGAGCTTATTTAATCCTACCCCTTTTCAATCAATCAATCAATGTTTACTTATATAGCCCTAAATCACTAGTGTCTCAAAGGGCTGCACAAACCACTATGACATCCTCGGTAGGCCCACATAAGGGCAAGGAAAACTCACACCCAGTGGGACATCGGCGACAATAATGACCCAGTGGGACGTCGGTGACAATGATGACTATGAGAACCTTGGAGAGGAGGAAAGCAATGGATGTCGAGCGGGTCTAACATGATACTGTGAAAGTTCAATCCACAATGGATCCAACACAGTCGCGAGAGTCCAGTCCAAAGCGGATCCAACACAGCAGCGAGAGTCCCGCTCACAGCGGAGCCAGCAGGAAACCATCCCAAGCGGAGGCGGATCAGCAGCGCAGAGATGTCCCCAGCCGATACACAGGCGAGCAGTACATGGCCACCGGATCGGACCGGACCCCTTCCACAAGGGAGAGTGGGACACAGGAGAAAAAGAAAAGAAACGGCAGATCAACTGGTTTAAAAAGGGAGTCTATTTAAAGGCTAGAGTATACAAATGAGTTCTAAGGTGAGACTTAAATGCTTCTACTGAGGTGGCATCTCGAACTGTTACCAGGAGGGCATTCCAGAGTACTGGAGCCCGAAATGAAAATGCTCTATAGCCCGCAGACTTTTTTTGGGCTTTGGGAATCACTAATAAGCCGGAGTCCTTTGAACGCAGATTTCTTGCCGGGACATATGGTACAATACAATCGGCAAGATAGGATGGAGCTAGACCGTGTAGTATTTTATACGTAAGTAGTAAAACCTTAAAGTCACATCTTAAGTGCACAGGAAGCCAGTGCAGGTGAGCCAGTACAGGCGTAATGTGATCAAACTTTCTTGTTCTTGTCAAAAGTCTAGCAGCCGCATTTTGTACCAACTGTAATCTTTTAATGCTAGACATGGGGAGACCCGAAAATAATACGTTACAGTAGTCGAGGCGAGACGTAACAAACGCATGGATAATGATCTCAGCGTCTTTAGTGGACAGAATGGAGCGAATTTTAGCGATGTTACGGAGATGAAAGAAGGCCGTTTTAGTAACGCTTTTAATGTGTGCCTCAAAGGAGAGAGTTGGGTCGAAGATAACACCCATTTCCGAGTTCTCTGTTTGTAACAAAACAGTGACTAAATAAACATACCATAATTAGCAGTATGACCGATGACGGCAGCTCAGGAATAGACAAAAACAATGCAATGCAGGGAGTGATGAGGAGAAGCAGAGGTGAGAGAGAGAGAAACAAAGTGATGCATTCACAAGGAGTCACGCCGGATATATATATAGAGAGTGAGGCCAAAGAATGTACGGAATGAATGAAGCAGAAAAACAAAGAAACAGTCCATCTTGTGCTCCCAGTTGGTCTGCTCAGTGAGTAACAGACAGGAGACTTGGACGAGAAAGGCGTTCAGGGTTTTTGCAACTTTCTCTATCTAAAGCAGGGGTGGGCATCACGTCGATCGCGATCTACTGCTCGATCTCGGAGGGTGTGTCAGTCGATCTCAAGCCAGGCATTAAGAAATAGACATAAAAATGAGCAATCATCAATCATACCAAGACTTCACTTTCGTCAGTTGTTTGACATTCTCGGCACCCGAGGATCTTGTGAGATGACGCTGGCTGCTGCGAGCTCATATTTAAGAAAAAAAATCACTAACAGAGCGGACGCAGAGAAACACATTTTATTTCTAGAGACTCCGTACCTACTGTCAAAACTCTAAAGACCGACTGCACAGTTCCTGTCTTCACCATAAAAGACCTGTTTCATCCTGCCTGTGCTAACAAAATAAGAGTCTCAGAAAGCGAGCGTGCACAAGCTAGCAAGCTACGGAGTTTGATGCCAATGTATTTCTCCCCCGCCCTCAGCGACCGCTTTCTCACTTGCTTGCCCACCCGCACAGTCACTGACGTCACTCACCTGCTGCCAGACATTAAAGGGCCACACACATATGCTACTCTCATAACAAAGTGTTTAAAAACGAGTATGCAAGTTGGACAAATGAGATGCCAAATCCAACCACTTTCATGTGGTATTGGACAGAAAGGAGGACTTTTTTTTTCCTCCATTTGAAAATGCGGACGTTATCAGCACCACTGTCTAATTCCAATCAATGCAAGTCATCAGAATCAGGTAATACACCAACTTATATTCTTGTCTTCATGAAAGAAAGGAATCTATGTGTGTTAAACATGCTTGTATTATCATTAAACTTGTTAACAGAAATGTCTCTTTCATAAATAAATAAATATGAATTATAAATAGGAATGAGGTAGATCTCCTCGACTTGGTCAATTGAAAAGTAGCTCGCCTGCAGAAAAAGTGTGAGCGCCCCTGATCTAAAGTGACAACATTGGGATATTGATGCTCTCTAATTTGCTGGGCAAACTACGCTGACAAAAAGAAATATTAGGGTTTTTATGGTTGAATCTGAGGGATTTTTGACATGTTAGTGTCGTCGCGATACCAATATTTTGGTACCGGTACAAAAAATTATTTCGATACTTGTCGATACTTTTCTAAACAAAGGGACCACAAAAAAGTTGCATTATTTTTTTTTTTTAACAAAAAAATCTTAGGATACATTAAACATATGTTTCTTATTGCAAGTTTGTCCTTAAATAAAATAGTGACAATAGAGAAACAAATAGAAAACTTGTCTTTTAGGAGTAAGTAAGCAAACAAAGGCTCCTAATTTAGTATCTTGTTTGCTCTTCTTATAACTTTCAGAAAGACAATTTTAGAGAAAAAATACAACCTTAAAAATAATTTTAGGATTTTTAAACACAATTCCTTCCTCTTCTTTCCTGACGATTAAAATCAATGTTCAAGTTTTTTTTTTTTATATTATTATTATTGTAAAGAGATCGTGAGATCGACAGGCGGATCGGTGCGGCGTCTTCAGTAATGCGGACGTTGTACCGATCCGTTGTGGTGAAGAAGGAGCTGAGCCGGAAGGCAAAGCTCTCAATTTACCGGTCGATCTACGTTCGCATCCTCACCTATGTTCATGAGCTTTGGGTCATGACCGAAAGGATAAGATCACGGGTACAAGCGGCCGAAATGAGTTTCCTCCGCCGTGTGGCGGGGCTCTCCCTTAGAGATAGGGTGAGAAGCTCTGCCATCCGGGAGGAACTCAAAGTAAAGCCGCTGCTCCTTCACATCGAGAGGAGCCAGATGAGGTGGTTCGGGCATCTGGTCAGGATGCCACCCGAACGCCTCCCTAGGGAGGTGTTTAGGGCACGTCCAACCGGTAGGAGGCCACGGGGAAGACCCAGGACACGTTGGGAAGACTATGTCTCCCGGCTGGCCTGGGAACGCCTCGGGATCCCCCGGGAAGAGCTAGACGAAGTGGCTGGGGAGAGGGAAGTCTGGGTTTCCCTGCTTAGGCTGTTGCCCCCGCGACCCGACCTCGGATAAGCGGAAGAAGATGGATGGATGGATGGATATTGTAAAGAATAATAAATACATTTCAATTTATTCTTCATTTTAGTTTCTGTTTTTTTGACGAAGAATATTTGTGAAATATTTCTTCAAATTTATCATGGTTAAAATTCCAAAAATGTACAGAATTAAATTTAAATCTTATTTCAAAGTCGTTTGAATTTCTTTTAACATTTTTGTTCTGGAAAGTCTAGACGAAATAATGATTTGTCTTTGTTAGAAATATAGCTTGGTCCAATTTGTTGTATATTCTAACAAAGTGCAGATTGGATTTTAACCTATTTAAAACATGTCATCAACATTCTAAAATTAATCTTAATCAGGAAAAATAACTGATTATGTTCCATAAATTCTTTTTTTTATTTTTTTTAAAAAAAGATTCGAATTAGCTAGTTTTTCTATTCATTTTTTTCGGTTGACTTTTGAATTTTAAATAGTTGAAATTGAAGATAAACTACGTTTCGAAATTGTATTTTCATTTTTTGTGTGTTTTTTCCTCTTTAACCGTTCAATTAAGTGTTTTTTCATCATTTATTCTCTACAAAAAACCTTCCGTAAAAGGAAAAAAAATGTACAACGGAATGACAGACAGAAATACCCATTTTTTTATATATGTAGAATTATTTATTAAAGGTAAACTGAGCAAATTGGCTATCTCTGGCAATTAATTTAAGTGTGTATCAAACTGGTAGCCCTTCGCATTAATCAGTACCCAAGAAGTAGCTCTTGGTTTCAAAAAATTTGGTGACCCCTGATCTAGAACGTCACATAATACAGTGCAGACTTAAGGAAAGAGGTTTGTCCGCTCTTAAGGTGGCAGAGGGAGTGCAAGGCGGATAAGGCAAGACCACGGGCTCTATGCTAATTCCGACTCATGAGAGAAAAGAGGAACGGTTAAGATGTTGAGTTTTCCCCTCTGTTCATAATTTATTTGTCGTGAGCTTTCAGAGTCTTGTCTGCAATACGACGACATTTTGACATGCGAGGTATACCTTTGGCAATTTCTGTTCGGCTATGAAAGCTGGAAAGACAAGCTCGTTTTAATGCAAAAAAGGAGTCTTCGTTGTGTTGGGTTGTGACTCCTGGGAGTTTTGAAGAATGACATTTATATTCTTGTAGAGGGAAAGGCTGTCTTGTGACCAATGCAACCAAAGAAATGGAGTCGTCTTGAGCGTACCGAAATCTACAAAACCCAAAATCAGTTGTGTAATTCGTAAATAAAAACAAAACAATGATTTGCTAATCATTTTCAATTTATATTCAATTGAATAGACTGCAAAGACAAGATATTTCATGTTCGAACTGAGAAACGTCATTTTTGTTTGCAAATAACCATTAACTTAGAATTTAATGGCAGCAACACATTGCAACAAATTTGGCATTTTTACCACTGTGTTACATGGCCTTTCCTTTGAACAACACTCAGTAAACGTTTGGGAACTGAGGAGACCAATTTTTTTAAGCTTTTCAGGTGGAATTCTTTCCTATTCTTGCTTGATGTACAGCTTAAGTTGTTCAACAGTCCGGGGTCTCCATTGGGGTATTTTAGGCTTCATGTGCCACAATTTTTCAATTGGAGACAGGTCTGGACTACAGGCAGGCCAGTCTAGTACCTGCAATCTTTTACTCTTGGCATTGTCTTGCTGAAATAAGCAGGGGCGTCCATGAGAACGTTGCTTGGATGACAACATATGTTGCTCCAAAACCTGTATGTACCTTTCAGCATTAATGGTACCTTCTCAGATGTGTAAGTTACCCATGCCTTGGGTAACTAATACACCACCATACCATCATAGATGCTGGCTTTTGAACTTTGTGCCTATAATAATCCAGATGGTTCTCTTCCTCTTTGGTCCGAAGGACACAACCTCCACAGTTTCCAAAAACAATTTGAAATGTGGATTCATCAGACCACAAAACACTTTTCCACTTTGAATCAGTCCATCTTAGATGAGCTCGGGCCCAACGAACGCGGGGGCTTTTCTGGGTGTTGTTGATAAATGGCTTTCACTTTTCATAGTTGAGTTACAACTTGCACTTACAGATGTAGCGACCAACTGTAGTTACTGCCAGTGGTTTATTAAAGTGTTCCCTGAGCCCATGTGGTGATATCCTTTACACACTGATGTCGCTTTTTCATGCAGTACCGCCTGAGGGATCGAAGGTCCGTAATATCATCGCTTATGTGCAGTGATTTCTCCAGATTTTCTGAACTTTTTGATGATATTACGGACCGTAGATAGTGAAATCCCTAAATTCTTTGCAATACCTCGTTGAGAAATGTTCTTCTTAAACTATTCGACAATTTGCTCACACATTTGTTCACAAAGTGGTAACCCTCGTCCCTTCCTTGCTTGTGAATGACCGAGTGTCACGCCTGTAAGTTTGTTTTGGTTTTGGTCAGGTTATGTTTAGTTTTTTGGACATTTAAGTTCTGTCTTGGCACTTCCTGGTTTGTTTTCGTCTCCATGCCAACTCATTACTTTTCACCTGTCCTGTCACGTCCCTGTTCTCAGCCTGACCCGTTTTCACTAATCATCATAGCTACTTAAGTCACTCTTTTTCTTGTCTGCTTTCTGGGATCTTCACACACGCACACACCCCACCCATGCTGTTCCAACCTTCATGCCCTCGTGCACAGTTCCATGCCGTGTAAGTTTGTGTATTTATGCCACAGTGCTAGTTTTCTTTTGTTTGTATATAGTCATGCCTTCGTGCTGTCTAAGTTTATAGTTCATTGTCATTTCATGCCATCGGGCAAGTGTTTTGTTTCATGTTTGTATTTTGTAGCCAAGTTCCGTACCCCCTTGTGAGCGCTTTTGTTTATCTTTGATTAGTTGTAGTGTTAAATAAAAAATATGGACTCACAGTCACGTCTTCCTCGTGCTAATCCTCATCTGCGTCGAGGGAACAACTTTAATCCAAGCCCAACCATGACACCGAACATTTCATGAAAGCTGCTTTTATACCCAATCATGACAACCACCTGTTCCCAATTAGCCTGGTCACCTGTGGGATGTTCCAAATAAGTGTTTGATGAGCATTCCTCATCTTTCTCAGTCTTTTTTGCCACTTTTGCAAGCTTTTTTTGGAACATGTTGCAGTCATCAAATTCCAAAATACGTTAAGTATCTTAGGTATCTTGTCTTTGCAGTCTATTTAGTTGAATCCATCCATCCATCCACCCATTTTCTACCGCTTTCTCCCTTACAGGGTCGCGGGGGGCGCTGGCGCCTATCTCATCTACAATCGGGCGGAAGGCGGGGTACACCCTGGACAAGTCGCCACCTCATCGCAGGGCCAACACAGTTGAATATAGGTTGAAAAAGATTTGAAAATCATTGTATTCTGTTTTTATTTACCATTTACACCAGTGGTCCCCAACCTTTTTGTATCCGCGGGCCGGTCAACGCTTAATAATTTGTCCCGCGGCCCGGGTGGGGGCAGAAGGGGATTGTCCTTTTTTTTTTTTTTTTTTTTTCTTTGTCATGAAAAAGGGAGGTTTTTGTCATGAAAAAGGGAGGTTTTTGTGGTTGGTGCACTAATTGTAAGTGTATATTGTGTTTTTTATGTTGATTTAATTTAAAAAATATATATATATATTATTATTATTATTTTTTTTTTTTAAATAAAAATTGTGTTAGGGTTCTGTCCTCTGCATGCATTCTCAAAAGGAAAAATCAATCAATAAATCAATCAATGTTTACTTATATAGCCCTAAATCACCAGTGTCTCAAAGGGCTGCAAAAACCACTACGACATCCTCGGTAGGCCCACATAAGGGCAAGGAAAACTCACACCCAGTGGGACATCGGTGACAATGATGACTATGAGAACCTTGGAGAGGAGGAAAGCAATGGATGTCGAGCGGGTCTAACATGATACTGTGAAAGTTCAATCCATAATGGATCCAACACAGTCGCGAGAGTCCAGTCCAAAGCGGATCCAACACAGCAGCGAGAGTCCCGGTCACAGCGGAGCCAGCAGGAAACCATCCCAAGCGGAGGCGGATCAGCAGCGCAGGGATGTCCCCAGCCGATACACAGGCAAGCAGTACATGGCCACCGGATCGGACCGGACCCCCTCCACAAGGGAGAGTGGGACATAGGAGAAAAAGAAAAGAAACGGCAGATCAACTGGTCTAAAAAGGGAGTCTATTTAAAGGCTAGAGTATACAAATGAGTTTTAAGGTGAGACTTAAATGCTTCTACTGTGGTGGCATCTCGAACTGTTACCGGGAGGGCATTCCAGAGTACTGGAGCCCGAAATGAAAAAGCTCTATAGCCCGCAGACTTTTTTTGGGCTTTGGGAATCACTAATAAGCCGGAGTCCTTTGAACGCAGATTTCTTGCCGGGACATATGGTACAATACAATCGGCAAGATAGGATGGAGCTAGACCGTGTAGTATTTTATACGTAAGTAGTAAAACCTTAAAGTCACATCTTAAGTGCACAGGAAGCCAGTGCAGGTGAGCCAGTACAGGCGTAATGTGTTTTTTATGTTGATTTAATTAAAAATAAATTAAAATAATTTAATTAAAAATAAATTAAAGGGAAGAATTAAAGGGACGGCGTGGCGCAGTGGGGAGAGTGGCCGTGCGCAACCCGAGCGTCTCTGGTTCAATTCCCACCTAGTACCAACCTCGTCACGTCCGTTGTGTCCTGAGCAAGACACTTCACCCTTGCTCCTGATGGGTGCTGGTTAGCGCCTTGCATGGCAGCTCCCTCCATCAGTGTGTGAATGTGTGTGTGAATGGGTAAATGTGGAAGTAGTGTCAAAGCGCTTTGAGTACCTTGAATGTAGAAAAGCGCTATACAAGTACAACCCATTTATTTATTTATATAAAAGAAATATATATATATATTTTTTAAATTTTTATTTTTAAAAAATAAAAATTAATAAAAAATTATTCTGCGGTACCAATCAGGCCACTGATTTACACAACTTGCCAACTTCACTAGTTTTGGGGTTTGTACGTGTTAGGGTTCTGTCCTCTGCATGCATTCTCGAAAGGAAAAATGCATCTCATTCTCAGTCCATTGTGTCAAAACGACAGCCTCTCTTGAACACATGTGCCCACAGGATTTAATTGACTTTTGCATACGACTTCAGTGAACCAGGTCGGTTTACTTCATATTTGCATCGGAGTTAGGAGAGCGAGGGGGAAAGGCAGGGTGAGAAAAGGTTAAGGGGGGGGAAAAAAAAAAAAAAAAAAAGAGTAGGCGTGCGCTCAAGATGAAAAATGAGGAGTGACCTTTTACTGTTCAGTCCGTTGATTTTCCCATGCAGCGCCACATAAGCGCGTGACAGAGGCAATATTTGCAGCCTGTTGCAAAAACACATAGCTCACAACAAGTATTCGAAATCTGTGGTTTGCATGTGTCAAGTGGTGATGCAATTACATGGGAGTTAAAGGTTAAGATAATGGCCAACTCAGGTTGACGTCCTCTTCTAGAGTCGTGCAGTAATGTAATCACGCACTGTTGATGAATGGCATCTTGCAGCATTAGCCGTCCACTCCCTGGAGTTGTATGGCTGTCATTAACCTTCACGCACCTCCAAGTTATAGCCGCCAAGGCAGCGAGCGACAAAAGCATCCGTAGTCGCAACCTAAAAGAGAGACGAACAAAGATTGTCTGCCCGACTCGGTAATTATCGCTTTTAGAGTGCAGCTGAGATCAGGCTTTTAGTCTTTCTTTTACCCTCCACATGACTTTCATAGGGTTCATTCATCTTTAAAGGCCTACTGAAACCCACTACTACCCACCAAACAGTCTCAATCAATGTTTACTTATATAGCCCTAAATCACTAGTGTCTCAAAGGTCTGCACAAACCACTACGACATCCTCGGTAGGCCCACATAAGGGCAAGGAAAACTCACACCCAGTGGGACGTCGGTGACAATGAAGACTATGAGAACCTTGGAGAGGAGGAAAGCAATGGATGTCGAGCGGGTCTAACATGATACTGTGAAAGTTCAATCCATAATGGATCCAACACAGTCGCGAGAGTCCAGTCCAAAGCGGAGCCAGCAGGAAACCATCCCAAGCGGAGGCGGATCAGCAGCACAGAGATGTCCCCAGCCGATACACAGGCAAGCAGTACATGGCCACCGGATCGGACCGGACCTCCTCCACAAAGGAGAGTGGGACATAGAAGAAAAGGTCTGATAGTTTATATATCAATGATGAAATATTAACATTGCAACACATGCCAATACGGCCTTTTTAGTTGACTAAATTGCAATTTTGAATTTCCCGGGAGTTTCTTGTTGAAAACGTCGTTACGCCGGTTCGGCATTGTGATGAAAGATACATTTTTGTAAACAAGTTAAATGTGTTTAATGATAATACAAGCATGTGTAACACATATAAATGTCTTTCTTTCACGAAGACAAGAATATAAGTTGGTGTAGTACCTGATTCTGATGACTTGCATTGATTGGAATCAGACAGTAATGATGATAACGCCCACATTTTCAAATGGAGGAGAAAAAAAGTTGTCCTTTCTGTACAATACCACATGAAAGTGGTTGGTTTTTGGCATCTAATTCATCCAGCTTCCATACACTTTACAAGAAAAACATTGGCGGCAAATTCCGTAGCTTGCTTGATTGACATTCACGGCACCCGAGGGTCTTGTGAGATGACGCTGGCTGCTGCCAGTTCATTATTATGAAAAAATGACAGAGAGGAAGGCGAGAAACACTTTTTATTTCAACAGACTTTCGCGCCGTCCTTTCTGTCAAAACTCTAAAGGCCGACTGCACATTTCCTATCTTCACAATAAAAGCCTTGCTTCATGCTGCCTGCGCTAACAAAATAAGAGTCTCTGAAAGCTGGCGTGCACATCACTTTCTGAGGGATCGCTTGTGCACGCCAGTTTTCCGAGACTTTGTATTTAGTTAGCGCAGGCAGCAAGAAGCAGGGCTTTTATTGTGAAGATAGGAAATGTGCAGTCGGCCTTTAGAGTTTTGACGGAAGGTACGGCGCGAGAGTCTGTTGAAATAAAAAGTGTTTCTCGCCTTCCTCTCGGTCATATTTTCATAATAATGATCTTGCAGCAGCCAGCGTCATCTCACAAGACCCTCCGGTACCGTGAATGTCATTTAAGTGACGTCTTGGTGAAGATTGATGATCACTCATTTTTAGGTCTATTTTTTTTTTAAAAGCCTGGCTGGAGATCGACTGACACACCCCCCGCGGTCGACTGGTAGCTCGCGATCGACGTAATGGGCACCCCTGATTTAGAGATTTAAAACTTGAATATTAATTTAAAAAAAATAAATAAATAATGACACATTTTTAATATTTTTTGGACCAAAACCCTTTGGGGTCCCTGAGATCAAGCCTGAGTTGAGGCCGAAATGTATATTTTTTTATACATATACATCGGGGACGGCGTGGCGCAGTGGAAGAGTGGCCGTGCGCAACCCGAGGGTCCCTGGTTCAAATCCCACCTAGAACCAACCAACCTCGTCACGTCCGTTGTGTCCTGAGCAAGACACTTCACCCTTGCTCCTGATGGGTGCTGGTTGGCGCCTTGCATGGCAGCTCCCTCCATCGGTGTGTGAATGTGTGTGTGAATGGGTAAATGTGGAAGTAGTGTCAAAGCGCTTTGAGTACCTTGAAGGTAGAAAAGCACTATACAAGTACAACCCATTTATCATTTATATATTGTATTGTTTTTTTTAAATAAAAAATATCAAAATTGCTTTGATTTTTCACTGTGCGGCCCTCAGTGGATAAAGTTTGGACACCCCTGATCCAGGGTGTACACAGCCTTAAGCCCGAATGCACTGAGATAGGCTCCAGCGACCCTAAAAGTGACAAGCGGTAGAAAATGGATGGATGTATTTAATATTCTTAGTAAGTGCTTCAAGGGAAACGTGTATAAAAGCGGAGATTTACGGTTTTTATTAAATTTTTTGGCCGCCATGCAACTTTCATCAAATGATTCATTCGTCTTTAAAGTCTTCCTAACATCGCTGGCTTTGATCCAACCGCAATGCGTGAGAGATCTAGCAAGCGGTCATGTGACATCACCGGAGCAGCGATAGGACTGACCTTTGGCTTCTTCCTCGTTTACCACCATCATTAGCAGGCCAGGGTTCAGGGGCCGAGGCCATAAATCACTCTTCAAACCAGCCATGGAGGAGGAACCCGGCTCCGCCGCGTTAAAAGTGAAAAGAAAACACGGCCGCAGACTGACGGGGAGGCTGAAAGAAACTCCATCCATCACGGGCGAGAGAGTAAAAGGGAGGGGCGGCGAAGTCCACGACGGAAAAGACGCCGGGCGATAATCTGGAACGTGGATATAAATAATACAGAAAGCTGGCTAACGCCATGAAAACAGTTGTGGAGGAGGACAGAACCACCCTTGATGTTATTAGTCCGCCAAAACATCCCTGAGGACGTGAATTATAAATACTGCAGTACGTCTATCAAATAAGCGATAAGAGAAGGCCCTTTTTGCTCGGGAATTAGCGGACTTAATGGAATTTAATGGCTCTTCTAGATGGGTCACGAGGGCAGCTAGCGGTCAATGAGAAGTTTAAATGGAAAATGAAAGCTAGCATTCATCTTGGAATTTTTTTTTTTTTTTTTTGCAGAAACTGAATGTGAATACTGATGGCTGCTGTCATCCAGCCAAAATACCAAAGAAAAATAGAATTGACTACATTATTGCTTTGTGTAGTCAAAAAAACTAAGTATAGTGGTACCTCAACTTATGAGCTCATTTGGTTCCGGGACCCAGTTAGGAAACTCAAAATGCTCTTATCTCAAACCAGCCTGGCCTGTTAAACTGAGATGAAATCAATCTAATCTTTGCTTGAACTCCCAAAAACACACCATTTTAACCTGTAGTGCCCCGAGGTCGGTCGGTCGCGAGTTCAAACCCCGGCCGAGTCATACCAAAGACTATAAAAATGGGACCCATTACCTCCCTGCTTGGCACTCAGCATCAAGGGTTGGAATTGGGGGTTAAATCACCAAAATGATTCCCGGGCGGGGCCAGCGCTGCTGCTCACTGCTCCCCTCAACTCCCAGGGGGGTGAACAAGGGGATGGGTCAAATGCAGAGGTTAATTTCACCACACCTAGTGCGTGTGTGACAATCATTGGTACTTTAACTTCAACATGCCTTTTTAAAAGAAAAATGTTAATTGATAATAAATATTGTTCAAAATAAAAAACAAAGCAATAGCATAGGGGTGTCAAATGTACGGCCCGAGGGTTGGATCAGGCCCACGAACAGGTTTTATCCTGCCCACGGGAAGAGTTTGCTAGGAAAAAAATCAACATGAAATTTTTGGAATGAAAGAAACAGCTGTTTTAAATGTGTCCACTAGATGTCGCAATAGCAATTCTTTGTAACTTTGTAGATGATGCTACATATGTACAAAAAAACCCACATGAAAGTGTACCAGTCGAGGAAAATAAGCATACTACATAAATAACATCCTGTAATTTGAATTTGATGTAATTTTTCTATCTTTATAGATTGAAAATGAACACCAAAGAGTTGACTGATGAACATTACCGCGTAATTTATTCAGAAAATATAATTAACTGTTCACATATTATTGTTTGTTTTTCCATCTTTGTTCTCATTCTCCGTTTATTTCCTGTTTAGTCCATCACCATGGTTACTTCAGCTGTTACTCCCGGTTCCTGCACACCTGTTCTCTGTTAATCACCTTCCCTTGATAAGCCTTCCTCTTTTCATTCTTCTGCCTGGGACTCTAGTTTGTTTTCACACAACGGTACGTCTGCTTTGCACTTTTGCTTACATGCAATTCCTGTATTATTCCCGCGAGCTCTCACGCTGCGCAATTTTATTCATTCTTAGCTCTCATGCTAAATGTTTTGTTTTCCCCTTTGTGTGCCTATGTGCCAGTTTAGTTTACTATTTGTTTATCCTAGCTTTCATGCTAGCGTCTTTTGTTTCCCTTTCCTTAGCTCCGGTATTTTTGTTTTCTAGCACCTTTTGTTATTCAAATAAATAGTTAAACCTTACCTTTGCTGTGTTAAATTTCGACGCATCCTCGAGGGAATCGAACCCGGCACCACGATGCCGAACACATGTAACATTAACGACAAATAAAGATAGAATACTATTAACCGCCACATGTAAGTGTGAAAAAACAAAACAACAACAATATGGTTTATCGTGCCGTGATTTTACCAGTCCGGCCCACTTGGGAGTACAATTTTCTAGATTTTTCTGACCACAGAATTTTCCTGTTATCTTTGTCCATGTGATGTTAGATGAAATAAATATGGAGCTGTTTGGCCACAATACCCAGTATTATGTTTGGAGGAGAAAAGGTGAGGCCTTTAATCCCAGGTACACCACTCCTACCGTCAAGCATGTTGGTGGTAGTATTATGCTCTGGGCCTGTTTTGCTGCCAATGGAACAGAAAGTAAAGGGGACAATGAAAAAGGAGGATTACCTCCAAATTCTTCAAGACAACCTAAATTGATCAGCCTGGAGGTTGGGTGTTCCAACAGGACAATGACCTCAAACGCACATCAAAAGTGGTAAAGGTATGGCTAAATCAGGCTAGAATTAAGGTTTCTTAAGTCCTGACTTAAACGTGTGGACAATTCTGAAGAAACAAGTCCAGAAAGCCAACAAATTTATCAGAACTGCACCAATTTTGTCAAGAGGAGTGGTCAAAAATTCAACCAGAAGCTTGTGGATGGCTACCAAAAGCACCTTATTGCAGTGAAACTTGCCAAGGGACTTGTAAGCAAATATTAACATTGCTGTATGTACACTTTTGACCCAGCAAATTTGGTCACATTTTCAGTAGACCCATAATAAATTCATAAAAGAACCAAACTTCATGAATGTTTTTTGTGACCAACAAGTATGTGCTCCAATCACTCTATCACAAAAATATAAGAGTTGTAGAAATGATTGGAAACTCAAGACAGCCATGACATTATGTCCTTTACAAGTGTATGTAAACTTTTGACCAGGACTGTATGTGTATGTATGTATGTATATGTGTATAAATGTGTGTATGTATGTATATATATCGCCACCGGGGGAGCCAGTTTACCGAATGTGTGGAAATACATGAAACCTGCACACTAGGGGTGTAACGGAACGTGTACCGAACGAGTTTCCACAGGAATATATTAAGTAGCCGCCGATTCTAAAGTCTTAACAAGCTGCTCCGCTCCGTTCTGCCTCTGTGTCTGTCTGTCTGTACACACCACCCAGCATTGTCCCACCCACACAACCATCTGATCGCTTACACGCAAAGTGGTAACAGCTGTATGTATACTTTTGACCCGGCAGATTTGGTCACATTTTCAGTAGACCCATAATAAATTCATAAAAGAACCAAACTTCATGAATGTTTTTTGTGACCAACAAGTATGTGCTCCAATCACTCTATCACAAAAAAATAAAGGTTGTAGAAATGATTGGAAACTCAAAACAACCATGACATTATGTCCTTTACAAGTGTATGTAAACTTTTGACCAGGACTGTATGTGTATGTATGTATGTATATGTGTATAAATGTGTGTATGTATGTATATATATCGCCACCGGGGGAGCCAGTTTACCGAATGTGCGGAAATACATGAAACCTGCACACTAGGGGTGTAACGGTACGTGTACCGAACGAGTTTCCACAGGAATATATTAAGTAGCCGCCTATGCTAAAGTCTTAACAAGCTGCTCCGCTCCGTTCTGCCTCTGTGTCTGTCTGTCTGTACACACCACCCAGCATTGTCCCACCCACACAACCATCTGATCGCTTACACGCAAAGTGGTAACAGCTGTATGTATACTTTTGACCCGGCAGATTTGGTCACATTTTCAGTAGACCCATAATAAATTCATAAAAGAACCAAACTTCATGAATGTTTTTTGTGACCAACAAGTATGTGCTCCAATCACTCTATCACAAAAAAATAAAGGTTGTAGAAATGATTGGAAACTCAAAACAACCATGACATTATGTCCTTTACAAGTGTATGTAAACTTTTGACCACGACTGTATGTGTATGTATGTATGTATACATGTGTATAAATGTGTGTATGTATGTATATATATCGCCACCGGGGGAGCCAGTTTACCGAATGTGCGGAAATACATGAAACCTGCACACTAGGGGTGTAACGGTACATGTATTTGTATTGAACCGGTACGGTACGGGGGTGTACCGAACGAGTTTCCACAGGAATATATTAAGTAGACACCGACACCGACTAGACACCGACCTCTATTTAATAATACAACTCTAACATTTGACAACCAAACAATTAAACAAGGCGACACGGTAAAGAATCTGGGTATTATCTTCGACCCAACTCTCTCCTTTGAGGCACACATTAAAAGCGTTACTAAAACGGCCTTCTTTCATCTCCGTAATATCGCTAAAATTCGCTCCATTCTGTCCACTAAAGACGCTGAGATCATTATCCATGCGTTTGTTACGTCTCGTCTCGATTACTGTAACGTATTATTTTCGGGTCTCCCCATGTCTAGCATTAAAAGATTACAGTTGGTACAAAATGCGGCTGCTAGACTTTTGACAAGAACAAGAAAGTTTGATCACATTACGCCTGTACTGGCTCACCTGCACTGGCTTCCTGTGCACTTAAGATGTGACTTTAAGGTTTTACTACTTACGTATAAAATACTACACGGTCTAGCTCCATCCTATCTTGCCGATTGTATTGTACCAGATGTCCCGGCAAGAAATCTGCGTTCAAAGGACTCCGGCTTATTAGTGATTCCCAAAGCCCAAAAAAAGTCTGTGGGCTATAGAGCTTTTTCATGTCGGGCTCCAGTACTCTGGAATGCCCTCCCGGTAACAGTTCGAGATGCCACCTCAGTAGAAGCATTTAAGTCTCACCTTAAAACTCATTTGTATACTCTAGCCTTTAAATAGACTCCCTTTTTAGACCAGTTGATCTGCCGTTTCTTTTCTTTTTCTCCTCTGTCCCACTCTCCCTTGTGGAGGGGGTCCGGTCCGATCCGGTGTCCATGTACTGCTCGCCTGTGTATCGGCTGGGGACATCTCTGCGCTGCTGATCCGCCTCCGCTTGGGATGGTTTCCTGCTGGCTCCGCTGTGAACGGGACTCTCGCTGCTGTGTTGGATCCGCTTTGGACTGGACTCTCGCGACTGTGTTGGATCCATTATGGATTGAACTTTCACAGTATCATGTTAGACCCGCTCGACATCCATTGCTTTCCTCCTCTCTAAGGTTCTCATAGTCATCATTGTCACCGACGTCCCACTGGGTGTGAGTTTTCCTTGCCCTTATGTGGGCCTACCGAGGATGTCGTAGTGGTTTGTGCAGCCCTTTGAGACACGTGATTTAGGGCTATATAAGTAAACATTGATTGATTGATTGATTGATTGATTGATTGAAGTAGCCGCCTATGCTAAAGTCTTAACAAGCTGCTCCGCTCTGTTCTGCCTCTGTGTCTGTCTGTCTGTACACACCACCCAGCATTGTCCCACCCACACAACCATCTGATCGCTTACACGCAAAGTGGTAACAGCTGTATGTATACTTTTGACCCAGCAAATTTGGTCACATTTTCAGTAGACCCATAGTACATTCGTAAAAGAACCAAACTTCATGATTATTTTTTGTGACCAACAAGTATGTGCCCCAATCACTCTATCACAAAAATATAAAGGTTGTAGAAATGATTGCAAACTACAGACAGCCATGACATTATGACACCCCTGATCTAGATCCACTCAACGTCCATTGCATAGGTCGCCCAAGGTTTCTCATTGTAATCCAGACAGGTTGAGTTTATCTTGCTCTGAGCCGAGGATGTCGTTGTGGCTTGTGCAGCCCTTTGAGACACTTTTTTATTTAGGGCTATATAATAAACTTTGATTGATTGATTGACAAATTTCCCTCTTTTGTGTTCACGGCTCAGGCGTAGAAGAGTTATTTTATTTTCCCTGATCATTTCCTCCATCTTAACGCATTGTAAGATTTCTACCAGCCTTCGTACTTTAAGTTTTCTCTCTTCTTTTTGTACGATATCACTTCCTTTGAATGTCACATCTCTTGTGTTATATAGGCAAACATGCTGTGGTGTCAATCACACACACGCACAGTGAACAAAGAGACATGGCGACGCACGGTGTGTGTGTGTGTGTGTGCGCGTGTGTGTGTGTGTGTGTGTGTGTGTGTGTGTGTGTGTGTGTGTGCGTGTGTGTGTGTGTGTGTGTGTGTGTGTGTGTTTGCATGAAGAACAGGAATAAAGACAAATGCACAGTAGAATTGGACTGCAGGCAGGACTCCCAAGCCTGGCTGAGGCGAGTTTGATCCTCTACAGCAGGGGTCACCAACCTTTTTGAAACCAAGAGCTACTTCTTGGGTACTGATTAATGCGAAGGGCTACCAGTTTGATACACAATTTAAAAAAATTGCCAAAAATTGCCAATTTGCTCAATTTATATTTAATAAATACATTTAAATGTATATTAAAAAAATGGGTATTTCTGTCATTCCGTCGTACATTTTTCTTCCTTTTAAGGAAGGTTTTTTTTTTAAAGAATAAATGATGAAAAAAACACTTAAATTAACTGTTTAAAAGAGGAGAAAACAGGAAAAAAAAATGAACATTACATTTTGAAACATAGTTTATCGGTGACAAAGGACAGCCTTGGCGGAGTCCAACCCTCACTGGAAATGTGTTCGACTTACTGCCGGCAATGCGGACCAAGCTCTGGCACTGATCGTACAGGGAGCGGACCGCCACAATGACACAGTCCGATACCCCATACTCTCTGAGCACTCCCCAAGGCTGTCCTTTGTCACCGATACTGTTCATAACTTTTATGGACAGAATTTCTAGGCGCAGTCAAGGCGTTGAGGAGTTCCGGTTTGGTGACCGCAGGATTAGGTCTCTGCTTTTTGCAGATGATGTGGTCCTGATGGCTTCATCTGACCAGGATCTTCAGCTCTCACTGGATCGGTTCGCAGCCGAGTGTGAAGCGACCGGAATGAGAATCAGCACCTCCAAGTCCGAGTCCATGGTTCTCGCCCGGAAAAGGGTGGAGTGCCATCTCTGGGTTGGGGAGGAGACCCTGCCCCAAGTGGAGGAGTTCAAGTACCTAGGAGTCTTGTTCATGAGTGAGGGAAGAGTGGATCGTGAGATCGACAGGCGGATCGGTGCGACGTCTTCAGTAATGCGGACGTTGTACCGATCCGTTGTGGTGAAGAAGGAGCTGAGCCGGAAGGCAAAGCTCTCAATTTACCGGTCGATCTACGTTCCCATCCTCACCTATGGTCATGAGCTTTGGGTCATGACCGAAAGGATAAGATCACGGGTACAAGCGGCCGAAATGAGTTTCCTCCGCCGTGTGGCGGGGCTCTCCCTTAGAGATAGGGTGAGAAGCTCTGCCATCCGGGAGGAACTCAAAGTAAAGCCGCTGCTCCTTCACATCGAGAGAAGCCAGAGGAGGTGGTTCGGGCATCTGGTCAGGATGCCACCCGAACGCCTCCCTAGGGAGGTGTTTAGGGCACGTCCAACCGGTAGGAGGCCACGGGGAAGACCCAGGACACGTTGGGAAGACTATGTCTCCCGGCTGGCCTGGGAACGCCTCGGGATCCCCCGGAAAGAGCTAGACGAAGTGGCTGGGGAGAGGGAAGTCTGGGTTTCCCTGCTTAGGCTGTTGCCCCCGCGACCCGACCTCGGATAAGCGGAAGAAGATGGATGGATGGAACATAGTTTATCTTCAATTTCGGCTCTTTAAAATTCAACCCAAAAAACTAGGTAATTCGAATCTTTTTGAAAAAATTAAAAAAATAATTTATTTAACATCATTAGTAATATTTCCTGATTAAGATTAATTTTAGAATTTTGATGACATATTTTAAATAGGTTAAAATCCGATCTGCATCTTGTTAGAAAATATAACAAATTGGACCAAGCTTTAATTCTAACAAAGACAAATCATTATTTCTTCTAGATTTTCCAGAACAAACATTTTTAAAATAAATTCATAAGACTTTGAAATAAGATTTAAATTTGATTCTACAGATTTTCTAGATTTGCCAGAATATTTTTTTTGAATTTTAATCATAATATGTTTGAAGAAATATTTCACAAATATTGTTTGTCGAAAAAACAGAAGCTAAAATGAATAATTAAATAAAACAATTTTCATTATTCTTTACAATAAAAAAAAACTTGAACATTGATTTAAGTTGTCAGGAAAGAAGAGGAAGGAATTTAAAAGGTAAAAAGGTATATGTGTTTAAAAATCCTAAAATCCTTTTCAAAGTTGTATTTTTTTCTCTAAAATTGTCTTTCTGAAAGTTATAAGAAGCAAAGTAAAAAAAATAAATGAATTTATTTAAACAAGTGAAGACCAAGTCTTTAAAATATTTTCTTGGATTTTCAAATTCTATTTGAATTTTGTCTCTCTTAGAATCAAAAATGTCAAGCAAAGCGAGACCAGCTTGCTATTAAATAAATACATCTTTAAAAATAGAGGCAGCTCACTGGTAAGTGCAGCTATTTGATCTATTTTTAGAACAGGCCAGCGGGCAACTCATCTGGTCCTTACGGGCACCGCGTTGGTGACGCCTGCTCTAAACCGTGTCTGAAGAGCATGTTTTGTTGAAGAGAGAAATCCTGGCCAAACACTGTACGTGTCAATCTACATCGTCCTCATGTGTTGTCTTTATTGCGACTGTTTAACCATCTTTGCAATTATTTGTTTAGTTATTAATACCAAGTATGAAAGTCACACTGAAATTAAGATTCACAATGGACTGTATGACCATGGTGGGGTTTTTTTTTTCTCCCAAAAAAAGTAATACCGGTATTTAAAACAAATAAAATAAAAATTCTGTGCCTCCCTCTTATGGATTTTGTGTTTTCCATCCATCCATTTTCTACCTTTTATTCCCTTTGGGGTCAAGGGGGGCGCTGGTGCCTATCTCAGCTACAATCAGGCGGAAGGCGGGGTGTTTTGTTTTGTTTTTTAAATAGTACAAAGTTTTCAGAAAAAGTTTGATACAACAAGAATAAAGACCTTAAACTTTGTAAATTAACAAAAATAAGATTACTTCCATCCATCCATCCATTTTCTACCGCGTATTCCCTTTTGGGGTCGCGGGGGGCGCTGGCGCCTATCTCAGCTACAATCGGGCGGAAGGCGGTGTACACCCTGGACAAGTCGCCACCTCATCGCAGGGCCAACACAGATAGACAGACAACATTCACACTCACATTCACACACTAGGGCCAATTTAGTGTTGCCAATCAACCTATCCCCAGGTGCATGTCTTTGGAAGTGGGAGGAAGCCGGAGTACCCGGAGGGAACCCACGCATTCACGGGGAGAACATGCAAACTCCACACAGAAAGATCCCGAGCCTGGATTTGAACCCAGGACTGCAGGACCTTCGTATTGTGAGGCAGACACACTAACCCCTCTGCCACCAGGAAGCCAAAAAAAATAAAAAAAATAAAAAAATAAAAAATTCCATCCATCCATTTTCTACCTTTTATTCCCTTTAGGGTCAAGGGGGGCGCTGGTGCCTATCTCAGCTACAATCAGGCGGAAGGCGGGGTGTTTGGTTTTGTTTTTTAAATAGTAAAAAGTTTTCAGAAAAACTTTGATATAACAAGAATAAAGACCTTAAACTTTGTAAATTGACAAAAATAAGATTACTGTATTTTACTATAAATTGCACTTAAAATAGAGATGTCCGATAATAGCTTTTTTACCGATATTGTCCAACCCTTAATTACCAATACCGATATATACAGTTGTGGAATTAACACATAATTATGCCTAATTTTGTTGTGATGTCCCGCTGGATGCATTAAACAATGTAACAAGGTTTTCCAAAATAAATCAACTCAAGTTATGGAAAAAAAAATGCCATATTTGTTATTGAAGTCACAAAGTGCATTATTGTTTTTTAACATGCCTCAAAACAGCAGCTTGGAATTTGGGACACGCTCTCCCCGAGAGAGACTATGAGGAGGTTGAGGTGGAGGGGGGTTAGGTGGTAGCTGGGCGTGTATATTGTAGCGTCCCGGAAGAGTTAGTGCTGCAAGGGTTTCTGGGTATTTGTTCTGTTGTGTTTATGTTGTGTTACGGTGCGGGTGTTCTCCCGAAATGTGTTTGTCATTCTTGTTTGGTGTGGGTTCACAGTGTGGCGCATATTTGTAAACAGTGTTAAGGTTGTTCATACGGCCACCCTCAGTGTGACCTGTATGGCTGTTGACCAAGTATGCCTTTTAGGCATTTTAAAAAGTCACAGATTTCACTTTTTGAAACTGATACCAATAATTATGAAGCGGATACCGATTATTTCCGATATTACATTTAAAAGCATTTATCGGCCGATAATATCGGACTGCCGATATTATCGGACTTCCCTACTGGGGGGGCATAGCTCGGTTGGTAGAGTGGCCGTGCCAGCAACTAGAGGGTTGCAGGTTCGATTCCCGCTTGTGCCATTGTAGTCACTGCCGTTGTGTCCTTGGGCAAGACACTTTACCCACCTGCTCCCAGTGCCACCCACACTGGTTTAAATGTAACTTAGATATTGGGTGTCACTATGTAAAGCGCTTTGAGTCACTTGAGAAAAGCGCTATATAAAATATAATTCACTTCACTTCACTACTTAAAATCCTTTCATTTTCTCAAAACTCGACAGTGCGCCGTATAACCCGGTACGGAATAATTTTGGTTGTGCTTACCGACCTCGAAGCTATTTTATTTGGTACATGGTGAACTGATCAGTGTGTCCAGTAAATGGCAGTCACACATAAGAGATACATGTAGACTCCAATATGACTCAAGTAAACAACACCAACATGTTATATGTTCCATTGAAAATTTAGAACATTACACAAAGCGCTCAAAAATCGATCAAAACTTTTTAGTAGGACTTTGGTAAGCTTTGAAACCGCACAGCTTGATGGATTGTACTGTGTGCTTCAACATACGAATACTATTATGGTGTGTGTATAAGGTAAGACGTAATCTGGCATTTTGTTTTAAATTATTATGCAAAAGCAACATTTCTAACCTTCTGGTTCCTGTTGTCTGTATTTTGGATCTGCATAGGTCATCCATCCATCCATTTTCTACCGCTTATTCCCTTTTGGGGTCGCGGGGGGCGCTGGCGCCTATCTCAGCTACAATCGGACGGAAGGCGGGGTACACCCTGGACAAGTCGCCACCTCATCACAAGGCCAACACAGATAGACAGATAACATTCACACTCACATTCACACACTAGGGCCAAGTCAATTTGTTTTAAATTATAATGCAAAAGCAACATTTCTAACCTTCTGGTTCCTGCTATCTGTATTTGGGATCTGCATAAGTCATGCATTGGTTTCCATGCCTATTGCCCCACATTTCCCCTCTCCTGATGTCACTCCTTTCTTCTATTCCTCAGCTTTAGGATGTGTTTGTTAAAGTGGATTAGGCTGTGTGTTTTTTGCATGGTTGGGGGTGGATAGCGCCGTATGAGTTCGAGAGGAGGGGTTTTAAAAGAAGGAGATTTGTATAAGCTGAGGGGTGAAAAAGAAGATGGTGAAGTAGGCGTCTGTGGGGAGAACACTCCTAAGGAAATAGGTTATACTTGTATAGCGCTTTCCTACCTTCAAGGTACTCAAAGCGCTTTGACACTATTTCCACATTCACACACTGATGGGGGGAGCTGCCATGCAAGGCGCTAACCAGGACCCATCAGGAGCAAGGGTGAAGTGTATTGCCCAAGGACACAACTTGACTAGGATGGTGGAAGCTGGGGATCGAACCGGGAACCCTCAAGTTGCTGGGACGGCCGCTCTACCAACCGAGGATGACCGCTGTAGGTGAGGAAGATACGGAAGGGAGGCAGGGAATAGAGACAAAGCCGTGCAAAATAACCTTAAAGGCCTACTGAAATGAGATTTTCTTATTTAAACAGGGATAGCAGGTCCATTCTATGTGTCATACTTGATCATTTTGCAATATTGCCATATTTTTGCTGAAAGGATTTAGTTGAAAACATTGACGATAAAGTTCGCAACTTTTGGTCGCTAATAAGAAAGCCTTGCCTGTACCGGAAGTAGCAGACGATGTGTGCGTGACGTCTCGGGTTGTAGGGCTCCTCACATCCTCACATTGTTTACAATCATAGGCTCCGGCAGCAAAAGCTATTCGGACCGAGAAAGCGACGATTTCCCCATTAATTTGAGCGAGGATGAAAGATTCGTGGATGAGGAAAGTTAGAGTGGAGCGCAAAAAAGAAAAAGAACAAAAAAAGAAAAAGCGGCGGCACAGGGACCGTTTCAGATGTAATCAGACACATTTACTAGGATAATTCTGGAAGATCCCTTATCTGCTTATTGTTTTAATAGTGCTTTAGTGAGATTGTAAAGTCATACGTGAAAGTCGGAGGGCTGCGGTGAAGGCCAGTGTCTCTGAGAGAAGCCGAGTAGCCAAGATCACTGCTGCCTTTTTGAGCTGCAGTAGGAGGAGCTATAATCCACTGATGTCTCCGGTAAGAGCCAACTTAATATCATCATTTTCCCATCCAAAAACTTGCTGGTTGACGTAGAGAAACACGTTCGCTTGACCGCTCTGTGTTAAAGCTTCACAACAAACAAAGAAACACCGGCTGTGTTTTTTTTTTTGCTAACGGCATCTGCAATCCACCGCTTTCCACCAACAGCATTCTTATTCATAGTCTATTATTAATTGAACAAATTGCAAAAGATTTAGCAACACAAATTTGTGGTATCATCCAAAACTAATGTACAGTATCAAAAAACAGAAGAATAAGTGATTATTACATTTGAACAGAAGTGTAGATCGAACATGTTAAAAGAGGAAGTAAGCAGATTAATAATTCATTTTCTCCCACTTGTCCTTAAAAATTTTAACAAAATAATAGAATGGAAAATGACACAATATCTTATATGTATATGGGGCGGTATAGCTCGGTTGGTAGAGTGGCCGTGCCAGCAATTTGAGGGTTGCAGGTTCGATTCTCGCTTCCGCCATCCTAGTCACTGCCGCTGTGTCCTTGGGCAAGACACTTTACCCACCTGCTCCCAGTGCCACCCACACTGGTTTAAATGTAACTTAGTTATTGGGTGTCACTATGTAAAGCGCTTTGAGTCATTAGAGAAAAGCGCTATATAAATACAATTCACTTAATTCACTCCCTCACTATTGCAGCTAAATTAGGAGCCTTTGTTTGTTTACTTGTTACTAAAAGACAAGTTGTCTTGTATGTTCACTATTTTATTTAAGGACTAATAAGAAACATATGTTTAATGTAACCTAAGATTTTTTTGTTTAAAAAAAGAGCCAGTAATGCCATTTATGGTCCCCTTTATTTAGAGAAGTACGGAAAAATATCGAAGCTATTTTGGTACCGGTACCAAAATAATGGTATGGGGACAAAACTCCACCTAAATTCCTTCGACCAGACCAAACATACCAAGTAGGAACATCCTATCTTTAGCGTTCCAATCTGTGTCATTATGCTTATTGAATGAGCTTCCACCATCCATTCAACGGTTCCACATCGGTCACAAAAGGAACCTTTTTTTTTTTTTCCCTTTTTCTTTTCTAGACAACGGCGACACATAAAATAAAAGGAGATGTCGCCCACTCGACCTGAATGACCCCCGGCAGCAAGTCAAAGACGACGCTCCTTTTCTTTCTTTTCACCGTCATCTGCCGCGTGGCACTTAAATACGTATGAATGCATCAACATGGCACGCTGAGCGAGAACGTCTCAATGGCGTCGGAGGGGCTCAGCCATCCAGGAACACACACCCTCTGTCAATCTGCATAAAACAAGCTGAGCGTAAAGACTCCTAAGCCTGCCGCCGTCCCCACGCTACTTCCACCGTGTCTCTTCTTAGAGAGAATGTCATCAACTAAAGTCACTGGAGCCTGGTGTGTGTGTGGGTGTGTGTGTGTGTGTGTGTGTGTGTTCTTGTATTTCTACCCTTCTTGAGACTCACAACAAGGAAAAGTACCTTCCATATGAGGAGGTGTGAACAAGTCAGGACATAAACCATGGTCCCAATACTGAAAACCACTGCATCAAATAGAGAATGTCTCATTTGCACCCCTGGTGGTGAAAAAGGAGGGATTTTTCAAATTGACTGTGTGTCGCTTTTAAAACTGCTCCCCCCTCTGGTCAACATATGAAATAACAAGTATGTGTACACATTTGAAGTGCTCCCCTTCTGGCCAACATATGTAATAAGTGTGTGTAAAGAATTGAAATGCAACCCCTTTGGCTAAAAAAATTAAAATAAATAGGCATATAGAGACAAAGAAAATAATGAAGATTAAAAACCATCCATCCATCCATTTTCTACCGCTTGTCCCGTTCAGGGTCGCGGGGGGTGCTGGAGCTTATCTTAGCTGCATTCGGGCGGAGGCACCAATTACAAACAAAAAAAAGTTAAAAAAAAGAATGCATTAACTAAAAGCAGTCTTTTTCTCACAATGTGTCGACTTATTTCTTATTAAAGTGGGAACAATTTCTCACATTCTTTCTGTTTCTGTAACATAGCAATATTTTCTCGTAATATTATTACTTTTTAATGCAAAATGGTGACAATTCTCATATAACATTCTGACTTTTATCACAATATTGCCGATTTTGTTGTTGTTGTTGTGAAATAGTTACATGTTTTGAGTAAAATGATGACTTTTGTCATAATTTTGCCATGTAAAATTCTGACAATTATTCTGGAGCCAAAATCTTTAAGTTTTCTTATAAACTTGTGACTTTTGTAGAGTAAATTTATGACTCTTCTCAAAAAAATTGCCAACATTTTATGTTGTGTGTGTGTGTGTGTGTGTTATCCGACAACTCTTGAGACATCAACAAGGAAAAGTAGCTTCCATATGAGGAGGTGTGAACAAGTCAGGACATAAATCATGGTCCCAATACTTAAAACCATTGCATCAAATAAAGAATGTCTCATTTGCACCCCTGGTGGTGAAATCTATCAACCTTAGGGTGGTCCCAAAAAGGAGAGATTTTTCAAACTGACTATGTGTCGCTTTTAAAACTGCTCCCCCCTCTGGTCACCATATGAAATGACAAGTATGTGTAAAAATTTGAAGTGCTCCCCTTCTGGCCAACATATGTAATAAGTGTGTGTAAAGAATTACAAAAGGTACACCCCTTTGTCCACAAATGCGTGAGCAAATAGTCAAACAGTTTAAGAACAATGTTTCTCAAAGTGCAATTGCAAGAAATTTGCGGATTTTGTTGTTCTTGTAAAATAGTTACATTTTTTGAGTAAAATGATGACTTTGGTCATCATTTTGCCAAGTAAAATTCTGATAATTATTCTGTAGCCAAAATCTTGAAGTTTTCTTATAGACTTGTGGCTTTTGTAGAGTAAATTTAGGACTCTTCTCAAAAAAATTGCCAACATTTTAAGCGTTTCATGTAAAATTGCGACTGTTATTGAGTAAAATTCTAACTTTTATCATAATATTGCACAAGTGTTCAGTTTTTCTTGTAAAATTTGGACTTGTGTTGAGTGAAATTATGACTTTTATAATAATACTGGCAAACTTCAAAGTTTTTCTTGTGAAATTCCAACTCATTTTTTACAAGAAGCTTTTGTATATTTACATAGTTTGTATATATAATTAATGTTGTAAATACACATCTTTAAGTATCTATAAAGGGTGGTCCTAAAGCGGTATGCATGTTTCTCAGGTCTCAAGAAGGTAACAAATACAAGAATGTGTGTGTGTTTTCTTGTATTTATACCCTTCTTGAGACTCACAACAAGGAAAAGTACCTTCCATATGAGGAGGTGTGAACAAGTCAGGACATAAATCATGGTCTCAATACTGAAAACCATTGCATCAAATAAAGAATGTCTCATTTGCACCCCTGGTGGTGAAATCTATCAACCTTAGGGTGGTCCCAAAAAGGAGGGATTTTTCAAATTGACTATGTGTCGCTTTTAAAACTGCTCCCCCTCTGGTCAACATATGAAATAACAAGTATGTGTAAAAATTTGGGGCCAAAATCTTGAAGTTGTCTTATAAACTTGTGACTTTTGTAGAGTAAATTTATGACTCTTCTGAAAAAAAATTGCCAACATTTTATGGTGTGTGTGTGTGTGTGTGTGTGTGTGTGTGTGTGTGTGTGTGTGTGTGTGTGTGTGTGTGTGTGTGTGTGTGTTATCCTACAACTCTTGAGACATCAACAAGGAAAAGTAGCTTCCATATGAGGAGGTGTGAACAAGTTAGGAAATAAATGATGGTCCCAATACTTAAAACCATTGCATCTAATAGAGAATGTCTCATGTGCACCCCTGGTGGTGACATTTTTGGAGTAAAATTATGAATTTTGTTATACTTTTGCCAAGTAAAAGTATGATAATTATTATGTTGCCCCCCCAAAAATAATTTTCTTATAAACTTGTGGCTTTTGTAGAGTAAATTTATGACTCTTCTCAAAAAAATTTCCAACATTTTAAGCGTTTCTTGTAAAATTGAGACTGTTATTGAGTAAAATTCCAACTTTTATCATAATATTGTGCAAATGTTTAGTTTTTCTTGTAAAATTTTGACTTATGTTGAGTAAAATTATATGAATTTATTATAATACTGCCAAAATTCAAAGTTGTTCTTGTGAAATTCCAACTCATTTTTCACAACAAGCTTTTGTATATTTAACATAGTTTATATATATTATTAATATTGTAAATACACATCTTTAAGTATCTAGAAAGGGTGGTCCTAAAGCGGTAGGCATGTTTCTCAGGTCTCAAGAAGGTAACAAATACAAGAATGTGTGTGTGTGTTCTTGTATTTATACCCTTCTTGAGACTCACAACAAGGAAAAGTACCTTCCATAAGAGGAGGTGTGAACAAGTCAGGACATAAACAATGGTCCCAATACTGAAAACCATTGCATCAAATAAAGAATGTCTCATTTGCACCCCTGGTGGTGAAATCTATCAACCTTAGGGTGGTCCCAAAAAGGAGGGATTTTTCAAATTGACTGTATGTCGCTTTTAAAACTGCTCCCCCCTCTGGTCAACATATGAAATAACAAGTATGTGTACAAATTTGAAGTGCTCCCCTTCTGGCCAACATATGTAATTAGTGTGTGTAAAGAATTACAAAAGGTACACCCCTTTGTCCACAAATGCGTGAGCAAATAGTCAAACAGTTTAAGAACAACGTTTCTCAAAGTGCAATTGCAAGAAATTTAGGGATTTTGTTGTTGTTCTTGTAAAATAGTTACATTTTTTGAGTAAAATGATGACTTTGGTAATCATTTTGCCAAGTAAAATTCTGGCAATTATTCTGTAACCAAAATCTTGAAGTTTTCTTATAAACTTGTGGCTTTTGTAGAGTAAATTAATGACTCTTCTCAAAAAAATTGCAAACATTTTAAGCGTTTCATGTAAAATTGCGACTGTTATTGAGTAAAATTTCGACTTCTATCATAATATTGCACAAGTGTTCAGTTTTTCTTGTAAAATGTTGACTTGTGCTGAGTAACATTATGACTTTTATTATAATACTGCCAAAATTCTAAGTTTTTCTTGTGAAATTCCAAATAATTTTTCACAACAAGCTTTTGTATACATTTACATTCCCGAAAGATGACGGTGAAGCTTTACTATGGAACAAAGCGGTCAAGCGAACACGGTTGGATTGGACCACACACACACACACAAAGTACAGTGTATTACGCGGCAATCATTTCGAAAGATTGTGTTTTGAAGAGGGTCCCTTGCGAAGGGCAGAGATGGGCATCGCCACCACTCGTCGACTGGTGCTGAAGGGATTTGCCAGAATAATCTTTGTAAATTTGTCCGATAAAATCACGGTGGCAGAGGGGTTAGTGCGTCTGCCTCACAATATGAAGGTCCTGCAGTCCTGGGTTCAAATCCGGGCTCGGGATCTTTCTGTGTGGAGTTTGCATGTTCTCCCCGTGAATCCGTGGGTTCCCTCCGGGTACTCCGGCTTCCTCCCACTTCCAAAGACATGCACCTGGGGATAGGTTGATTGGCAACACTAAATTGGCCCTAGTGTGTTAATGTGAGTGTGAATGTTGTCTGTCTATCTGTGTTGGCCCTGCGATGAGGTGGCGACTTGTCCAGGGTGTACCCCACCTTCCGCCCGATTGTAGCTGAGATAGGCGCCAGCGCCCCCCGCGACCCCGAACGGGAATAAGCGGCAGAAAATGGATGGATGGATGGATGAACATCTGAATCGCTCCCACTGTATAGTCTTTTTTTTTCTAGTCCTTCACACTCACTTTCCTCATCCACGAATCTTTCATCCTCGCTCAAATTAATGGTGAAATCGTCGCTTTCTCGGTCCGAATCGCTCCCGCTGCTGGTGGTCATGATTGTAAACAATGTGAGGATGTGAGGAGCTCCACAACCCGTGACGTCACGCGCACATCGTCTGCTACTTCCGGTCCGAACAAAGGTTTTTTATCAGCACCAAAAGTTGCGAAATTTATCGTGGATGTTCTCTACTAAATCCTTTCAGCAAAAATATGGCAATATCGCGAAATGATCAAGTATGACACATAGAATGGACCTGCAATCCCCGTTTGAATAAGAAAATCTCATTTCAGTAGGCCTTTAAAGCCGTCTTCATCAAATATGCCTTGAAGCTTCCTACATTTTGAGCGTCACGTTGCTCACAAACGTGCAATATAACTCTCATATACACAAAGTAGCCTGAGGCTGTGGCTTATTGGCGAGAATCAATAGAGAATTTTATATTTTTGCTACATTTTTTTTTTCTGACATTGGATCAGCAGCCATTCTCCCGAGGGAGAGATTCTGGTCATGGTTTAATTTTGAAGTCAATTAGAGTTGAATGCAAGTCTGCAAGGCAGCTCATTTAAGCAGCTCCCGCTTGGCAAAAACAGATCAATGCCAGGGGAATCAAATGATTCAGATTTATTTTTAAAGATGTATTTACAGCTCACAATGAGGTCATGTAGAGCGGTGACGTACTGTATATGTTCACCTCTCTGTCTCCACACCTGGCAGCTGCTTTTAAAGGCCTACTGAAACCCACCACGCAGTCTGATAGTTTATATATCAATGGTGAAATATTAACATTGCAACACATGCCAATACGGCCTTTTTAGTTTACTAAATTGCAATTTTAAATTTCCCGCAAAGTGTCCTGTTGATGATGACGCGTGCGTTTGACGTCACCGGTTGTAGCGGACATTATTTTCCAGCCCGATCCAAGCTATAAGTAGTCTGCTTTAATCGCATAATTACACAGTATTCTGGACATCTGTGTTGCTGAATCTTTTGCAATTTGTTCAATTAATAATGGAGAAGTCAAAGTAGAAAGATGGAGGTGGGAAGCTTTTAGCCTTTAGCCACACAAACACAGCCGGTGTTTCCTTGTTTGAAATTCCCGAAGATGAAGCTTTACTATGGAACAGAGCGGTCAAGCGAACATGGATCCCAACCGGCAGGTTTCGGTGAGAAAATTGTGGTAATAAGTCAGCTCTTACCGTAGTTATGAGCGGAGCTTGCGTCCTCCTGCAGCTGCGGACTATTACCTCCTCCCACCGGAGACACTGGTGGTCACCACACCCGTGGCCACACCCCTCCGACTTTCAGGTACCATATAATCTCACTGAAACACTATTAACACAATAGGCAGATAAGGGATTTTCCATAATTATCCGAGTAAATATGAATAACATTTGAATCGCTCTCACTGCCCTCGCCTTTTTTTTTTTTTTTTTTTTTTTTTTCTAGTCCTTCACTCTCACTATCCTCATCCACGAATCTTTCATCCTCGCTCAAATTAATGGGGAAATTGTCGCTTTCTCAGTCTGAATCGCTCTAGCTGCTGGTGGCTATGTTTGTAAACAATGTGAGGATGTGAGGAGCCCTACAACCTGTAACGTCACGCGCACATCGTCTGCTTCTTCTGGTACAGGCAAAGCTTTTTTATTAGCGACCAAAAGTTGTAAACTTTATCGTGGATGTTCTCTACTAAATCCTTTCAGCAAAAATATGGCAATATCGCGAAATGATCAAGTATGACACCTAGAATGGACCTGCTATCCCCGTTTAAATAAGAAAATCTCATTTCAGTAGGCCTTTAAAAAGACTACAACACACCTGGCAGCCAGACCTTGACAGTAACATACAAAATACAATTAATTAAAATATGACTGAAATTTAAATGTATTATTTTTTTTCTTTAAACAATGTATTTTTTCTCCACAAAGAAAAAGTACAATCTTTTTTTTTAATGGCTAAAACAACAAGACATATGTTTTTGCTTCTTCCTGCTCCTTTTCGGAGACATTAAATGTTTTTTTTTTTTTTCCTTTTAAAAATTACCAATGTTTTTTGTTTGATTTTCTGCAAATGATTTTTTATTGGAAATGCTATTTTCTTTCTTTAAGCCGTGTAGATAGAGAGTAGTTTTTGTTTGTTGCACTTATATACATAAATATATGTTAAGTACCAATGATTGTCACACACACACTCAGTGTGGTGAAATTTGTCCTCTGCATTTGACCCATCCCTTTGTTCACCCCCTGAGAGGTGAGGGGAGCAGTGGGCAGCAGCGGAGGCCCCGCCCGGGAATCATTTTTGGTGATTCAACCCCCAATTCTAACCCTTGATGCTGAGTGCCAAGCAGGAAGGTAATGGGTCCCGCTTTTTTAGTCTTTGGTAACTCACAACCTTCCGATCTCAGGGCGGACACTCTAACCACTTAGCCACTGAGTAGTGTTGTCCTGATACAAATATTTTGGTACCGCCACTACTTTTCGGTACTTTTGTAAATAAAGGGGACCACAAAAAATTGCATTATTGGCTTTATTTTAACCAAAAAACTTACGGTGCATGAAACATATGTTTATTATTGCAAGTTTGTCCTTAAATAAAATAGTGAACATACAAGACAACTTGTCTGTTATTCGTAAGTAAGCAAACACATTTAGCTGCTGACGTATGCAGTAAAATATTGTGTCATTTTCTATTCTATTATTTTGTACTTTTCAGAGGTGGTAAAGTACTGAATATGATTCATTACATATTTTATATATATATATATATATATATATATATATATATATATATATATATATAAATAAATAAATAAACATATACGTATACATATGTGTATATATATATATATATATATATATATATATATATATATATATATATATATATATATATATATATATATATAGTGAGTGTGAATGTTGTCTGTCTATCTGTGTTGGCCCTGTGATGAGGTGGCGACTTGTCCAGGGTGTACTCCGCCTTCCGCCCGATTGTAGCTGAGATAGGCGCCAGTGCCCCCCGCGACCCCGAAAGGGAATAAGCGGTAGACAATGGATGGATGGATGGATATATATATATATATATATATACGTACATATGTATATGTATGTGTATATATATATATATATATATATATATATATAAAGAAATATAAATACACACACACATTATATATATATATATATATATATATACTATACTATATACACACACATATTCATGCACATAAACTGTATATGTATTTATACACATACACACATATACACACATTATACAAGCACACACATTATACCTATGTGTATGTATGTATATTTATAAATGCATATTTTATTACGTGTATATATATATATTTTTTTCCTAATTCTTAATATTAATTGGTGAAAAATAAAATAACTTAACTGTTTTCTTGAGGGGAAAAAATCTAAAAATGTCTGTATAAGTCTAATATATTCAAGTTCAAGTTTATTGTTCTTCGGTCAATGGTCAACAAAGCAAACAAACAGTTGTACATCCATAGATTGAAAATAAAAAATGTTACAGACCGAAAGGGTTTAAGCTGAAGTTAAACACTTATTGCGCCTAACCCTAGAAACAATTTTAAGTACAAAATAAACTTCCGAAAGTTATAAAAAGTCCTTTGCACAACATATTATAAATACACATTATAAACAAAATTATAAACAACATGAACGTAGTTCAATTTTATACACAGTACAGGCATGTGAAATATCCCTGTGTACATATAGACCTTTGCACTAATTATATATACAATATATACAAACAATTGTACTTCTATTATTATTTATATCTCATGTTTAATTTCTAATTAACATTAATTATAGTATTAACTACAATGTTAATTCAAGAGTGATATATTTTTTCAAGACATTGGTCTTAAAGTGTTTTTTAAATGTGTGAATGGAACTGGAACATTTGAAGGAATCATCCAAGCTGTTCCATGCTGTTCTATGCCGTAAAAAAATGTTTTAGTATACAATACTAAACTACGACTAATATACTTTTTTTTTTTTAATAGAATTATTCGGCTGACTTATTTTCCTGATATCTCTTCCGGGGCGGTATAGCTCGGTTGGTAGAGCGGCCGTGCCAGCAACTTGAGAGTTGCAGGTTCGATCCCCGCTTCCGCCATCCTAGTCAATGCCGTTGTGTCCTTGGGCAAGACACTTTACCCACCTGCTCCCAGTGCCACCCACACTGGTTTAATTGTAACTTAGATATTGGGTTTCACTATGTAAAGTGCTTTGAGTCAATAGAGGAAAAAGCGCTATATAAATATAATTCACTTAAATTCTCCCAAAAATACATGTTTTTCTGTTGAAAAACATAATTTTTATTCTAAAAAAAAAAACAAAAAAACTTTTTCTTTCACTGTATTTTTTTATAGACCTTAGCAAAAAAAATGTTGGAATAAATATGGCTTGAAAACACATTTGACTTTTTGTTAAATACAATTAATTATTTGAGAAAAAAATATTTTTGCTCAAATTAATTGCAAAAACAATTTAAAGTTGAAACAGGGCCACCCATTTCTGATGCCTGCCTCAAGAAGAACTGCCTCTATTGCTACTGCAAAGACCTTTGAATCTAACAATACAAATAAAAAGTGTTTCTGAGTAAAAAAAAAACAAAAAAAACATGAAAGCATGTCAATTAAAACGTGAAAAGCACTGCTCCAGGTCAGGATTGATCCAGCTACAACAACAGTGGCTGTTTATTGACAGATCTCCAGCACTGTTCTGCTATACAGAAACCCAGAGGCCACTTGACTGGCCCCCATGAGCCCTTCTTCACTCACATACAAATACCTTGTGCACTTCTCTGGAAGGCAGCACACAATAATGCCTCACCGCTACTGCCAGCTCTGCTTTTGCCATCAAAAAAAAGGTGCATAAAAAGTCTAATATTTATTCTCGGTCTGATATGTCAGTCTGACAAAGTTTGTATACTTCAAAATGGAACAAACAACAACGGATCCGGTTTGGTGGCCACGGGATTAGGTCTCTGCTTTTTGCAGATGATGTGGTCCTGATGGCTTCATCTGACCGGGATCTTCAGCTCTCGCTGGATCGGTTCGCAGCCGAGTGTGAAGCGACCGGAATGAGAATCAGCACCTCCAAGTCCGAGTCCATGGTTCTCGCCCGGAAAAGGGTGGAGTGCCATCTCCGGGTTGGGGAGGAGACCCTGCCCCAAGGGGAGGAGTTCAAGTACCTAGGAGTCTTGTTCACGAGTGGGGGAAGAGTGGATCGTGAGATCGACAGGCGGATCGGTGCGGCGTCTTCAGTAATGCGGACGTTGTACCGATCCGTTGTGGTGAAGAAGGAGCTGAGCCGGAAGGCAAAGCTCTCAATTTACCGGTCGATCTACGTTCCCATCCTCACCTATGGTCATGAGCTTTGGGTCATGACCGAAAGGATAAGATCACGGGTACAAGCGGCCGAAATGAGTTTCCTCCGCCGGGTGGCGGGTCTCTCCCTTAGAGATAGGGTGAGAAGCTCTGCCATCCGGGAGGAACTCAAAGTAAAGCCGCTGCTCCTCCACATCGAGAGGAGCCAGATGAGGTGGTTCGGGCATCTGGTCAGGATGCCACCCGAACGCCTCCCTAGGGAGGTGTTTAGGGCACGTCCAACCGGTAGGAGGCCACGGGGAAGACCCAGGACACGTTGGGAAGACTATGTCTCCCGGCTGGCCTGGGAACGCCTCGGGATCCCCCGGGAAGAGCTAGACGAAGTGGCTGGAGATAGGGAAGTCTGGGCTTCCCTGCTTAGGCTGTTGCCCCCGCGACCGACCTTGGATAAGCGGAAGATGATGGATGGATGGATGGATGGATGGATGGAACAAACAACACTAAATTTGCCCTAGTGTGTGAATGCAGAGTTTCCCACAGGTCAGGCATCTATTTGCGGTGGTGTGATGTGGGGGGTGGGGTGTGTGTGGGGGGGGGCAGTGGCGGCAGCGATGACCAAGAAGAATGCGGAGTTGGAATATAATTACAACACTTTATGTACATATTTATATAATATTTACATATTTATATAATATGTAACTTGTGGGTTCTTCCGAGGATGTTGTAGTCGTAATGATTTGTGCAGTCCTTTGAGACATTTGTGATTTGGGGCTATATAAATAAACATTGATTGATTGATTGATTGAACTATAAGCTCCATTAACAGACAGAGTCTCATTGCTTTTATGAGCGGTCGAGCGAGTCAAAAGCCGAAAATAATATATATATATATATATATATATATATATATATATATATATATATATATATATATACACACCTGGGGATAGGTTGATTGGCAACACTAAATTGGCCCTAATGTGTGAATGTTGTCTGTCTATCTGTGTTGGCCTTGTGATGAGGTAGCGACTTGTCCAGGGTGTACCCCGCCTTCCGCCCGATTGCAGCTGAGATAGGCGCCAGCGCCCCCCGCCACTCCGAAAGGGAATAAGCGGTAGAAAATGGATGGATGGATGGATGGATGGATGGATGGATATATATATATATATATATATATATATATATATATATATATATATATATATATATATATATATATATATATATATATATATATATATATATATATATATATATATATATATATATATATATATATATATAGGGACGGCGTGGCGCAGTGTGAGAGTGGCCGTGCGCAACCCGAGGGGCCCTGGTTCAAATCCCACCTAGTACCAACCTCGTCACGTCCGTTGTGTCCTGAGCAAGACACTTCACCCTTGCTCCTGATGGGTGCTGGTTGGCGCCTTGCATGGCAGCTCCCTCCATCAGTGTGTGAATGTGTGTGTGAATGGGTAAATGTGGAAGTAGTGTCAAAGCGCTTTGAGTACCTTGAAGGTAGAAAAGCGCTATACAAGTACAACCCATTTATCATTTATATATATATATATATATATATATATATATCAATCAATCAATGTTTACTTATATAGCCCTAAATCACTAGTGTCTCAAAGGGCTGCACAAACCACAACACAAACCACTACGACATCATATATTTAAACATTTTTGTGGTGGCCATAATTCTTTCGTGGCGGGCCGCCACAAATAAATGAATGTGTGGGAAACCCTGTAGTGTGAGTGTGAATGTTGTCTGTCTATCTGTGTTGGCCCTGTGATGAGATGCCGACTTGTCCGGGGTGTACGCCGCCTTCCGCCTGATTGTAGATGAGATAAGCACCAGCGCCCCCCGCGACCCCAAAGGGAATAAGCGGTAGAAAATGGATGGATGGATGGAACAAACAACGGGATGTTTTAATGCCATATGGCAGCTAAAGACTGCTGAATATAATTGAGGCGTTTATTTCTGTAAGCTGCAAAGAGGACGGATGTAAGCGATATTTGGAGGACGGTGGCAAAAAATACATAAGCAAAGACGTATTAAAGAAGGGGTCTCTTTTTTTTTTTTGTTCTTAGAGATGATCCGATCACAAATTAATATTTACGATATCGGTCACCCACGAGTGAGATCGGCCGATACCAATGCCGATACCGTTTTTTTTTTGTTCTTAGAGATGTTCCGATCACAAATTAATATTTACGATATCGGTCACCCACGAGTGAGATCGGCCGATACCAATGCCGATACCGTTCACATGTACGAATTGTACATTTTCAAATGTATTTATGGTAAGTGCTATTGATAGTTGAACAATATCGACACAATAACTAAACAAAAGCAAAACCCAAAACCAGTGAAGTTGGCACGTTGTGTAAATGGTAAATAAAAACAGAATACAATGATTTGCAAATCCGTTAACCTATATTCAATTGAATGGATTGCAAAGACAAGATACTTCATGTTCCAAATGAGAAACTCATTTTTTTGCAAATATTAGCTCATTTGGAATTTGATGCCTGCGACATGTTTCAGAAAAGCTGGCACGTGTGGCAAAAAAGACTGAGAAAGTTGAGGGATGCTCATCAAACACTTATTTGGAACATCCCACAGGTGAACAGGCTAATTGGGAACAGGTGGGTGCCATGATTGGGTATACAAGCGGCTTCCATGAAATGCTCGGTCATTCACAAACAAGGATGGGGCGAGGGTCACCGCTTTGTGAACAAATGCATGACCAAATTTTCGAATAGTTTAAGAACAACATTTCTCAACAAGTTATTGCAAATAATTTAGGGATTTCACCATCGACGGTCGGTAATATCAGATAAATTCAGATAATCCGGAGAAATCACTGAACATAAGCGATGATAGTATGGACCTTCGATGACTCAGGCGGTATTGCATCAAAAAACAACACCAGTGGGTAAAGGATATCACCACATGGCCTCAGGAACACTTCAGAAAACCCATCCATCCATTTTCTCCCGCTTATTCCCTTCAGGGTCACGGGGGGCGCTGGAGCCTATCCCAGCTACAATCGGGCAGAAGGCTGTGTAAATCCTGAACAAGTATCCACCTCATCGCAGGGACAACACAGATAGACAGACAATATTCACACTCACATTCACACACTAGGGCCAATTTAGTGTTGCCAATCAACCTATTTGAAAGAAAACACTGTCAGTAACTACAATTTTCCGCTACATCCATAAGTGTAAATTAAAACTCTACTTTGCAAAGCCAAAGCCATTTATCAACAACACCCAGAAACGCCGCCGGCTTTGTTGGGCCCCAGCTCATCTAAGATGGACTGGTGCAAAGTGGAAAAGTGTTCTGTAGTCTGACGAGTCCACATTTCAAATTGGTTTTGCAAACTGTGGACGTTGTGTCCTCCAGACCAAAGAGGAAAAGAACCATCCGGATTGTTATAGGCGCAAAGTTCAAAAGCCAGCATCCGTAATGGTATGGGGGTGTATTAGTGCCCAAACATGGGTAACTTACACATCTGTGAAGGCACCATTAAGGCTGAAAGGTACATACAGGTTTTGGAGCAACAGGTCATTTAAGCAACATTATCATGGACGCCCCTGCTTATTTCATCAAGACAATGCCAAGCCACATTTTACAGTAGCGTGGCTTGATACTTAAAGAGTGGGGGTACTAGACTGGCCTGCCTGTAGTCCAGACCTGTCCCCCGTTCAAAATGTGTGGTGCATTATGAAGCCTAAAACACCACAACGGAGACCCTGGACTGTTGAACAACTTAAGCTGTACATCAAGCAAGAATGGGAAAGGATGCCACCTGAAAAGCTTCATAAATTGGTCTCCTCAGTTCCCAAACGTTTACTGAGTGTTGTTAAAAGGAAGGGCCATGTAACACAGTGGTAAAAATGCCCCGGTGCCAACTTTTTTGCAATGTGTTGCTGCCATTAAATTCTAATTTAATGATGATTTGCCGAAAAAAAAAAAAAAGTTTCTCAGTTGGAACATTAAATATTTTGTCTTTGCAGTCTGTTCAATTGAATATAAGTTGAAAAGGATTTGCTAATCACTATATTCTGTTTTTATTTACCATTTACACAATGTGCCAACTTCACTGGTTTTGAGTTTTGTACTACTTATTTAAATGCGTTGGTTTTTGCCTTCAAAGTTTTCCTGAATCCAGGGAATATTCACTGAGTTTGTAAACAAAAACAACAAAAAAGTTATTTGGAAAAAATTTAAATATCAGATCGTCTACTGATATCGTCAAAATCGACACCACCAATTTATGGATTGATCCGAACCTCTTCTTTCGTGTGGCATACTGAAAGTAACAAAGCTGACACAGAACCAGTTTTTATATTATCCTCTCTCTAACTCTTATTAAAGGCCTACTGAAACCCACTACTACCGACCACGCAGTCTGATAGTTTATATATCAATGATGAAATATTAACATTGTAGAGGACATTTTGTTCCAGCATCGTTACCAGTTATAAGTCGTCTGTTTTAGTCGCAAAATTCCACAGTATTCTGGACATCTGTGTTGCTGAATCTTTTGCAATGTATTCAATGAACAATGGAGACATCAAAGAAGAAAGCTGTAGGTAGGAAGCGGTGTATTACGGCCGGCTTTAGCAACACAAACACAGCCGGTGTTTCCTTGTTTACATTCCCGAAAGATGACGGTGAAGCTTTACTATGGAACAAAGCGGTCAAGAAAACATGGTTGGATTGGACCACACACACACACAAAGTACAGTGTATTATGCAGCGATCATTTCGAAAGATCGTGTTTCGAAGAGGGTCCCTTGCGAAGGGCAGATATGGGCATCGCTACCACTCGTCAACTGGTCCTGAAGAGATTTTCCAGAATGATCCTTGTAAATGTGTCTAATAACATCTGAATCGCTCCTACTGTATAGTCTTTTTTTTCCTAGTCCTTCACTCTCACTTTCCTCATCCACGAATCTTTCATCCTCGCTCAAATTAATGTGGAAATTGTCGCTTTCTCGGTCCGAATCGCTCCCGCTGCTGGTGGCCGTGATTGTAAACAATTTTCAGATTTGAAGAGCCCTACAACCCATGACATCACGCGCACATCGTCTGCTACTTCCGGTACAGACAAAGCTTTTTTATCAGCACCAAAAGTTGCAAACTTTATCGTCGATGTTCTCTACTAAATCCTTTCAGCAAAAA
>NC_084636.1:27715373-27772873 GCF_033978795.1 Nerophis ophidion | reverse complement strand
TGCACAAAAAGCCCAGATGGTTGAATTCACCTGGGAGATGCAATGCATTTAGTAAGCGAACACTCTTATTTTGTATTTGCGCTTCAAAAGTGAAGGTCTAACAAAATAAAGAAAGAGTAAACTCAATATGGAGGCTCGGATAGTCTTTGATGAAAGGTTTACTTTTATCCTGGCAATAAAACTGAAGTGAGTGACGCTCGATACAAGGATGGCAAGCATGCGGCACAAAATATGGCAACATACTTGTTTGTATTATTTTGTGTCATTTATTATTATTTCCATTTTTTGTTGTTCAAAGTGACAGATGTTTATAGTAACTTTTCTGCTACGGCTCCCCGAGGAACACACACTCTCCGCCATGATTATAAACAGCTTTTGTTTATAGAACTGTTATAAGTACAGCTCTGCATTATATTGTATTCTTATTTATAAATAAATACATGGGAAAAAAAAGGAAATGGATCATCTTAAAGGCCTACTGAAACCCACTACTACCGACCACGCAGTCTGATAGTTTATATATCAATGATGAAATATTAACTGCAATCGCCTTTTTTTTCTAGTCCATCACTCTAAATTTCCTCATCCACAAATATTTCATCCTCGCTCCAATTAATGGGGAAATTGTCGCTTTCTCGGTCCGAATAGCTCTAGCTGCTGCTGGCTATGATTATAAACAATGTGAGGATGAGAGGAGCCCTACAACCAGTGACGTCATCCGCACATCGTCTGCTACTTCCGGTAAAGGCAAGGCTTTTTTATTAGCGACCAAAAGTTGCGAACTTTATCGTGGATGTTCTCTACTAAATCCTTTCAGCAAACATATGGCAATATCGCGAAATGATCAAGTATGACACATAAAATGGACCTGCTATCCCTGTTTGAATAAGAAAATCTCATTTCAGTAGGCCTTTAAAAAGAAGAACTATATTAGCAATATTCTTTAGATATAAAGTGCATCAATTTGCCTCAAATTAAAAAAAACTTGTATTTTTATTTAAAATATCACAATTTTTTGACCGACTTGAACCATTTAAAACTGAAAAATACAATTAAAAAACCTCAACAAATTGGTACTTTCAAACTGATCAGCAACTAACTCAGGAGCAGGATATATAAAACACTTTAACCTCCAAAACTATCCATCCATCCATCCATCCATTTTCTACCGCTTATTCACTTTGGGATCGCGGGGGGCGCTGGTGCCTATCTCAGCTAAAATCGGGCGGAAGGCGGAGTACACCCTGGACAAGTCGCCACCTCATCGCAGACCTCCAAAACTAAAATGAATAAATCAATTTGTATCAAAAAGAGGAATTTAGGCATGTTTTGAAGTACACAGCTTTTCGAAGGAAGGTTTAAAGCATGATACTACATAATACTGATAAAGCATCTGTGGAGGGGGGCGTGGCCTGCGGACCTGCAGCGAAGCGGGGTGTGCCAGGACCGGCTTCGAGATCAGTGACAGGTGCGTAGATGGCCCAGCTGGGCCTGCTTGTCTAATCGCCTGGCGCTCTGTTAAAAGGCAGCAGCCGGAGAGGAGAGTTGGAGCACGAACGAGACGGACAAACACAAACATTTTGCTGAAAAGCAAACACAATTTATTGAAAAAAAAAACAGTATTGTAAACCTGGACAAGACTGTCATGTCAGTGCTTGGGGGTCCGAAGAACCCGGAGGAGAGAAACCTCTACGGCAGGGGTCACCAACGCGGTGCCCGCGGGCACCAGGTAGCCCTTAAGTACCAGATGAGTCGCCCGCTGGCCTGTTCTAAAAATAGCTCAAATAGCAGCACTTACCAGTGAGCTGCCTCTATTTTTTTAATTTTATTTATTTACTAGCAAGCTGGTCTCACTTTGCTCGACATTTTCAATTCTAAGAGAGACAAAACTCAAATAGAATTTGAAAATCCAAGAAAATATTTTAAAAACTTGGTGTTCACGTGTTTAAATAAATTAATTTATTTGTTTTACTTTGCTTCTTATAACTTTCATAAAGACAATTTTAGAGAAAAAATACAACCTTAAAAATTATTTTAAGATTTTTAAACACATATACCTTTTTACCTTTTAAAATCATTCCTCATCTTTCCTGACAATTTAAATCAATGTTCAAGTATTTTTTTTATTTATTGTAAAGAATAATAAACACATTTTAATTTAATTCTTAATTTTAGCTTCTGTTTTTTCGACGAAGAATATTTGTGAAATATTTCTTCAAACTTATGATTAAAATTAAATAAAAATATTCTGGCAAATCTAGAAAATCTGTAGAATCCAATTTAAATCTTATTTCAAAGTGGATTTCCACCTATGTAAAAATTGTCATCAAAATTCTAAAATTAATCTTAAACAGGAAAAATTACTAATGATGTTCTATAAATTATTTTTTTAATCTTTTCAAAAAGATTCGAATGAGCTTGTTTCTCTCTTCATTTTTTTCGGTTGAATTTTGAATTTTAAAGAGGTAAAATTGAATTTAAACTATGTTTCAAAATTTTATTTTCATTTCTTCCGGGTTTTATCCTCTTTTAAACCGTTCAATTAAGTGTTTTTTTCATCATTTATTCTCTACAAAAAACCTTCCGTAAAAGGACAAAAAATGTACTACGGAATGACAGACAGAAATACCCATTTTATATATATATAGATTTATATAGGTTGATTGGCAACACTAAATTGGCCCTAGTGTGTGAATGTGAGTGTGAATGTTGTCTGTCTATTTGTGTTGGCCCTGCGATGAGGAGGCGACTTGTCCAGGGTGTACCCCGCCTTCCGCCCGATTGTAGCTGAGATAGGCGCCAGCACCCCCCGCGACCCCAAAAGGGAATAAGCGGTAGAAAATGGATGGATGGATATATTAAAGGTAATTGAGCAAACTGGCTATTTCTGGCAATTTATTTAAGTATGTCTTAAAACTGGTAGCCCTTCGCATTAATCAGTACCCGAAAAGTAGTTCTTGGTTTCATAAAGGTTGGTGACACCTGATCTACAGCATGTTTGTAAAAATTGTGTTCGTCGAGCAAGTAGCAAGCTTCTATTTTGATTAGTAAAAACTCAAAAAGCCTCAAAATAAGCCAAAAAAAATAAAAAAACACTTTCTTTCCTTTTGTTCCCCCATTGATCACATGTTATTGTTGCTACAGGGAGCGCTTGGAGAGGCCATTAAACAATGTGTTCTGCAAGCAGCAAAAATCATTGGCAACCTTTTTTTTTTATCCCCACAGCCTTATTGGTGTTGTTTGGGAACAAAGTGTGGATAGAGTTTACAAGGCAAGGCCATTCGTTTCGATGAAGGCATCCGTTGAGAGGGGTCTAAAAGCGCACAGCGTTGAAGCACTTTGCCGTTATGTCACCTTGCAGCATTAACATGAAGACCGTATTGTCATTCAACAGGACAACATAAAAAGCGCGTATCGTTTTATCTCCAAGTGTCTGGTAAATGCACCCTGAGCTAAGGTAGAGTAAAGTAGACTAAGGAAAAGCTTTAATCCTCACCATCATTGTATATGCTGCATAAAAACAACACATGAATACATACAGTCGTGGTCAAAAGTGTACATCCAGGAACACCATCCCTACCTACCGTCAAGCATGGTGTACGACTAACACTTACATGAAACAAAAAATGAGCTGTTTGGCCACAATACCCAGCAATATGTTTGGAGGCGAAAAGGTGAGGCCTTTAATCACAGGTACACCATTCCAACCGTCACGCGTGGTGGTGGTAGTATTATGCTCTGGGCCTGTTTTGCTTCCAATGGAACTGGTGCTTTACAGAGAGTAAATGGGACAACGAAAAAGGAGGATTACCTCCAAATTTTTCAGGACAACCTAAAATCATCAGCCCAGAGGTTGGGTCTTGGGCGCAGTTGGGTGTTCCAACAGGACAATGACCCCAAACACACCTCAAAAGTGGTAAATGAATGGCTAAATCAGGCTAGAATTAAGGTTTTAGAATGGCCTTTCCAAAGACCTGAGTTAAACCCCATTCAGAACATGTGGACAATGCTGAAGAAACAAGTCCGTGTCAGAAAACTAAGAAATTTAGCTGGCAAAACAGTGGTCAAAAATTCAACCAGAGGCTTGTGGATGGCTACCAAAAGCCCCTTATTGCAGTGAAACTTGCCAAGGGATATGTAACCAAATATTAACATTGCTGTATGTATACTTTTGACCCAGCAGACTTGGTCACTGTGGAGAGGCGGAGCCGACGGGCGGGGCTTGCTGGGAGCGACGCCGCCAGAGTCTAAATCAGGTGTGTGGCACACAATTGATTAATCTCCTCCTGCTGTATAAAAGGGGAGAAGGAGGAGGGATCCTGGAACAAGGAGTAGGAGAACCTGCCGCAGAAGCAGACGAGCGCAAAAGACCGAGAGCAAGCCGAAGACAGCAGCAAGGACGCGGCCGATCAAAGAGCGAGAGAAAGGAGCAGCTGAAAAGCGATCCGACCAAAAAGACAAAAGCTTTATTGAAAAATAAACGAGAGTCAAACCTGCTCAGCGATGTCCTTCCTGAATGGCCCATGCAACCCGCACGGCGACGGCAAAAGTCGTTCACAGTCGCATTTTCAAGAGACCCATAATAAATTCATAAAAGAACCTAACTTCATGAATGTTTTTTTGTGACCAACAAATATGTGCTCCAATCATTCTATCACAAAAAAATAAGAGTTGTAGAAATGATTGGAAACTCAAGACAGCCATGACATTATGTTCTTTACAAGTGTACGTAAACTTTTGACCACGACCGTATTTATCCAGATTCTGGAGTTTTTTCTTTTTTTTTATATAACAAAGTAACACCGCTCACGACAGGTTTGTGATACGTCCTAAAGCACTGTCAGACAGTTAAGGAACATCCAAGTACACAAACATAATCTTACTACAGCTTTTCTTGTGATTAGGGTTTTACAATATACTAATAAAGTATCACGGTACTAATGAATTAAAAACAGTACCACACTGCCTTTGAAAAATAACAGTTCTCTTTTTTTTTTTTTTCTAGTTGTGACATTGCTGGTTTTACGAGTAGAGGAGCATGTTCGGCAATGCAGACGCACAGAGTACTTACAAGCAGACACAGTGTGTAGACGGAAAAAAAGTGATTTGACGCATTTCGGCTAAAAAAACTAACGTTGAAGGTGAAGCTATAACTTGGAAACGCCGCTCAGCAAGCGGTGCTTTAAAACTTAGCTAGCTAGCTAGCGCCCATTCGCAGTCGGAAATGTTTTGACTACGTTTTAATGATTCCCGGCGACAAAAAGAGTAATTTCTTAGAAGTATCATCCCTGCAGGACGAGGAATAGCTAAACATGCTTCAATACACACCGTAGGAGGATACAATAAGTCATGGCTAACAGCAAGTCAGCACTTCTCGATGTAAACAAATTCCATGGGTGGATCTACACCTAACATCCACTGTAATGATACCAAATACAAAAGCGTATCTAGTCGATACTACAATGATTACGATATTTTTTATGGTCACAATCTATTTTCCTTTTTATATATATATATATATATATATATATATATATATATATATATATACATATATATATACATATACACATACATATATATACACATATATATATACATATATATACACATATATATATATATATATATACATACACATACATACTGTATATATACACATATATATATGTTTTATTTTTTTTTTATTTTTTTCATGACTATTACATTGTAGACTGTCATTGAAGGCATCACAACTATGAGTGAACACATGTGGAGTTATCTAACCAAAAAAGGTGAAATAACTGAAAACATGGTCTGTATTCTAGTTTCTTCAAAATAGCCACCATTTGCTCTGATTACTTTTTTCGCACACTCTTGGCATTCTCTCGATGAGCTTCAAGAGGCCGTCACCTGAAATGGTTTTCACTTCACAGGTGTGCTTGAAGCTCATCGAGAGAATGCTAAGAGTGTGCAAAGCAGTAATCAGAGCAAAGGGTGGCTATTTTGAAGAAACTGGAGTATAAAACATGTTGTCAGTTATTTCACCTTTTTTTGTTTAGTACATAACTCCACAAGAGTTCATTTATAATGTTGATGCCTTCAGTGACAATCTACAATGTAAACATTCATGAAAATAAAGAAAACACATTGAATGAGCAGAAGGTGTGTCCAAACTTTTGGCCTGTACTGTAGGTCCCAGGACACATGAGGACTTTAAATATGATCCTGTAATTACTTAGTATCGGATCGATACCCAAATATATGGTATCATACAAAACTAATGTAAAGCATCCAAACTGTCAGTTTGTTTGTGGTTTAGTTTTTCCTCTCTGTGTAGTATTTCCTGTCTTTAGTTCCTGTCAGCGCTCTTATTTTGTCTGTTTCCTGTTTTTTTCCCCTGTGCGCTGTTTCCCCTCAGCTGCGGCTGATTGGCACCTGGCCACACCTGGTGTCAATCAGCCCGCTCCTATTTAGACCTGTTTTCTCCTCCAGTCTGGGCTAGATTATTGTCGATGTCACTTCCGTATGTGTCGTGTCATTGCAGCGTAGCAGTAAGCTATATTTCGGTTTCTGTTTGGTAGCTTACTGTCTTTTGTTCCCTGCTTCCGTTTTGTTTTCATTCTACAAGTATCGACTTCTGTTTTCCTGTTCGCTACCCGCTAGCTTCCACGCTAGGCCATTTTGTTTGTGGTAGCTTCCATGCTAAGCTCCTTTTGTTTTCTAGCTCCCATGCTAGCTCTTTTAGTTTTGTTATCCCCCCTGGTGCGCGCTTTTTGTTGTACCCCTTTGGTTTGTTCTTGTTTTAGTATCTTTATTAAATCATGTTTTCTCACTCCATGTCTGCCTCCATCTCTCCATCTTGGGGTTTGTCACAAACTAACTCTGACACAAACAAGAGAAGAATGAGTGATTATTACATTTTAACAGAAGTGTAGACAGAACATGTTTATACAGAAAATAAGCAGATATTAAGTGTAAATGAACAAGTGGATTAATAATCCATTTTCTACCGCTTGTCCCTCATAATTTTGACAAAATAATAGAATGAGAAATGACACAGTATGTTACTGCATATGTCAGCAGCTAAATTAGGAGCCTTTTTTTGCTTACTTACTACTAAAAGACAAGTTGTCTCATATGTTTACTATTTTAAAAACTTGTTCTTTCATTTCAATAAGAAACATTTGTTTAATGTACCAAGGCGACACTGAGCCAGCCGGTCACATGGCACCACACGAAGGGGAAATCTTCAACCAAAAAAACTACACCGTGGGAAGTATGAGGAAACTGAAAAACTACTTGATAAATCCTCAATCCATCCATCAATGTTTTCACCGCTTGTCTCTCGATGTCACGGAAGGCTGGAGCCAGCTGCACTCAGCAGTTCACAACCTCGTCACAAGAAAGTCAAGCCAATCATCAGTTTGTGAGGTATTTACATTATTATAAGTTCAATTGTTAATTAACTTTTCGGAGGAACAGCATTTTTCAAAAAGACGTACAAACCCATTTTCCATATGAGTTGGGAAATTGTGTTAGATGTAAATATAAACGGAATACAATGATTTGCAAATCCTTTTCAACCCACATTCAATTGAATGCACTACAAAGACAAGATATTTGATGTCCAAACTCATACATTTTTTTTTTTTTCCGCAAATATTAACTTAGAATTTCATGGCTGAAACACGTGCCAAAGTAGTTGGGAAAGGGCATGTTCACCACTGTGTTACGTCACCTTTTCTTTTAACAACACTCAATAAACGTTTGGGAACTGAGGAAACTAATTGTTGAAACTTTGATGTATACAGCTTAAGTTGTTCAACAGTCCGAGGTCTTGTTGTCGTATTTTACGCTTCATAATGCGCCACACATATTCGACGGGAGACATGTCTGGCCCAGGAAAGTACCCGCACTCTTGTAACACGTGGTTTGGCATTGTTTTGCTAAAATAAGCAGGGGCGTCCATGATAACGTTGCTTGGATGACAACATACGTTGCTCTAACACCTGTATGGACCATTCAGCATTAATGGTGCCTTCACAGATGTGTAAGTTACCCATGCCTTGGGCACTAATACACCCCCATACCATCCCAGATGCTGGCTTTTGAACTTCGCGCCTATAACAATCCGGATGGTTATTTTCCCACTTTGTTCCGGAGGACACCACGTCCACAGTTTCCAAATATAATGTGAAATGTGGACTCGTCAGACCACTGAACACTTTTCCACTTTGCATCAGTCCATCTGAGATGAGCTCGGGCCCAGCGACGACGGCGGCGTTTCTGGGTGTTGTTGATAAATGGATTTCGCTTTGCATAGTAGAGTTTTAACTTGCACTTACAGATGTTGCGACCAACTGTAGTTACTGGCAGTGGATTTATGAAGTGTTCCTGAGCCCAGGTGGTGATATCTTTTACACACTGTCGGTTTTTGATGCAGGTATCAAAGGTCCGTAATATCATTGCTTACGTGCAGTGATTTCCCAGGATTCTCTGAACCTTTGGATGATTTTACGGACCGTAGATGTTGAAGTACTACACACACACACAGAGGAAAAACTAGAACACAAACAAACTGTCAGGGGCAAGCCTGATATAATTAGGAGCCTGTGTTTGTATACTTACTACTAAAAGACAAGTTGTCTAGTATGTTCACTATTTTATTTAAGGACAAACTTGCAATAAGAAGCATATGTTTAATGTACCCTAATATTTTTGTCAAAATAAAGCCAATGCAATTTTTTTGTGGTCCCCTTTATTTACCAAAGTATCGAAAAGTACGGTACCAAAAATATTGGTATCGGGACAACACTACTAGCTACTACTATCTATTATCATACTAGCTACTAATACTAGTACTCTTACGATTACAACGGGGCGACATGTCCGAGTCCAAACCACTAGCTCATAAGTTCCAAGGCAGTTGTTGTGGTTTGTCTGCAGGCGTGTAATCCTTGGCTGGCAGCAGCTTGGCCTTTAGCTCAAAGGCGGATGTTGCTGTGCTGTCCAATTTCAACCGCAGCACTACGAGCACCAGTGAAAGAATAAACAGTTCAGAAAGGAGACACAAAGTGGTGATTGTGCATGAGGGGCAAATTAGGTCATTCCCTACCAGATTCAGCAGATAGTGCTTAAGGGAGTTTTTTTAGTAGTAGAATTTGGAGCAATTACCTAGGTCTGGGGTCGGCAACATAAAACGTTGAAAGAGCCATTATGGACCAAAAATACAAAAAAAAACAATCTGTCTGGAGCCGCAAAAAATGAAAAGCCGTATATAAGTCTTGTAATGAAGGCAACACATGATGTACTGTATATTAGCCTACTATCATGCAGTTGATCTGCCGTTTCTTTTCTTTTTCTTCTATGTCCCACTCTCCCTTGTGGAGGGGGTCCGGTCCGATCCGGTGGCCATGTACTGCTTGCCTGTGTATCGGCTGGGGACATCTCTATGCTGCTGATCCGCCTCCGCTTGGGATGGTTTCCTGCTGGCTCCGCTGTGAATGGGACTCTCGCTGCTGTGTTGGATCCGCTTTGGACTGGACTCTCGCGACTGTGTTGGATCCATTGTGGATTGAACTTTCACAGTATCATGTTAGACCCGCTCGACATCCATTGCTTTCCTCCTCTCTAAGGTTCTCATAGTCATCATTGTCACCGACGTCCCACTGGGTGTGAGTTTTCCTTGCCCTTATGTGGGCCTACCGAGGATGTCGTGGTGGTTTGTGCAGCCCTTTGAGACACTAGTGATTTAGGGCTATATAAGTAAACATTGATTGATTGATTGATCAAAATGACTACGTGTTGTATAACTATTCTTAAGTATATCCATCTAATTGTCCCTAAGGAAGATATTCCGTGATTTAAAAAAAAAAAAAAATGTTTGCTGAGATATGAGGACCGTATGAATGAGCATGTATCGGACACCTCGGTCTCCTTAGACCAGGGGTTGGCAACCTAATATGTTAAAAGAGCCATATTGGACCAAAAATACAAAAACAAATATGTCTGTAGCCTCAAAAAATTAAAAGCCATAAAAGCCAAGGCTGTCCTTTGTCACCGATTCTGTTCATAACTTTTATGGACAGAATTTCTAGGCGCAGTCAAGGCGCTGAGGGGTTCCGGTTTGGTGACCACGGGATTAGGTCTCTGCTTTTTGCAGATGATGTGGTCCTGATGGCTTCATCTGGCCGGGATCTTCAGCTCTCACTGGATCGGTTCGCAGCCGAGTGTGAAGCGACCGGAATGAGAATCAGCACCTCCAAGTCCGAGTCCATGGTTCGCGCCCGGAAAAGGGTGGAGTGCCATCTCCGGGTTGGGGAAGAGACCCTGCCCCAAGTGGAGGAGTTCAAGTACCTAGGAGTCTTGTTCACGAGTGGGGGAGGAGTGGATCGTGAGATCGACAGGCGGATCGGTGAGGCGTCTTCAGTAATGCGGACGTTGTACCGATCCGTTGTGGTGAAGAAGGAGCTGAGCCGGAAGGCAAAGCTCTCAATTTACTGGTCGATCTACGTTCCCATCCTCACCTATGGTCATGAGCTTTGGGTCATGACCGAAAGGATAAGATCACGGGTACAAGCGGCCGAAATGAGTTTCCTCCGCCGTGTGGCGGGGCTCTCCCTTAGAGATAGGGTGAGAAGTTCTGTCATCCGGGAGGAACTCAACGTAAAGCCGCTGCTCCTTCACATCGAGAGGAGCCAGATGAGGTGGTTCGGGCATCTGGTCAGGATGCCACCCGAACGCCTCCCTAGGGAGGTGTTTAGGGCACGTCCAACCCGTAGGAGGCCACGGGGAAGACCCAGGACACGTTGGGAAGACTATGTCTCCCGGCTGGCCTGGGAACGCCTCGGGATCCCCCGGGAAGAGCTAGACGAAGTGGCTGGAGAGAGGGAAGTCTGGGTTTCCCTGCTTAGGCTGCTGCCCCCGCGACCCGACCTCGGATAAGCGGAAGATGATGGATGGATGGATGGATGGATGGATTACATACAGATAGTGTCATGAGATATAAATTGAAATAAGAGGACTTAAAGGAAACCAAATGAGCTCAAATATAGCTACAAATGAAGCATAATGATGCAATATGTACATATAGCTAGCCTAAATAGCATGTTAGCATCGATTAGCTTGCAGTCATGCTGTGACCAAATATGTCTGATTAGCACTCCACACAAGTCAATAACAACAAAACTCACGTTTGCTGCATTCATGCACAACGTTAAAGGTTTGGTGGACAAAATGCGACAGAAAAAGAAGTGGCATAAAACCCGTCTTAGAAAGTCGGAGAAAGTTATGCATGTAAACAAACTACGGCGAGTTCAAGGACCGCCATAATGAGTAGGACAAAACGGTGCTTGCCAAATCGAATCAGTGAACCATGTTTAATACAAACAGTGTGCTTTATAGCAATTAGAGAGGTTTGTGTCATGTTTGTCCTCCTACAGAAACCAAATTAAAACAAAACATGTGTTTTTTTCCCCCCCTCATTTCCATTTTTCATATATTTTTGAAAAAGCTCCAGAGAGCCACTAGGGCGGTGCTAAAGAGTCACGGGTTGCCGACCCCTGTATTGTTCTTCCACCAAACACGACGAGTTGAGTTTATAGCAAAATGGATACATGGATGATACAGCAGAGGATTGGGAGAATGTCATGTGGTCAGATGAAACCAAAATAGAACTTTTTGGTATAAACTCAACTCGTCGTGTTTGGAGGAATAATAATAATAATAATAATAATAATGGATTAGATTTATATCGCGATTTTCTATTGTTAGATACTCAAAGCGCTCACAGAGAAGTGGGAACCCATCATTCATTCACACCTGGTGGTGGTAAGCTACATCTGTAGCCACAGCTGCCCTGGGGTAGACTGACGGAAGCGTGGCTGCCAGTTTGCGACTACGGCCCCTCCGACCACCACCAATCATTCATTCATCATTCATTCACCGGTGTGAGCGGCACCGGGGGGCAAGGGTGAAATGTCCTGCCCAAGGACACAACGGCAGCGATTTGTATGTCAATAGGTGGGAAGCGAACCTGCAACCCTCAGAATTCTGGCATGACCGCTCTACCCACTACGCCATGCCGCCCCAGAAGAATACTGAGTTGCATCCCAAGAACACCACACCTACTGTGAAGCATGGGGGTGGAAACATCATGCTTTGGGGCTCTTTTTCTGCTAAGGGGACAGGACGATTGATCCGTGTTAAGGAAAAAATGAATGGGGCCATGTATCGTGAGATTTTGAGCCAAAACCTCCTTCCATCAGTGAGAGCTTTGCATGGTTGACCAAATACTTATTTTCCACCATAATTTACAAATAAATTCTTTAAAATTCCTACAATGTGAATTCCTGGATTTTTTTTTCCACATTCTGTCTCTCACAGTTAAAGTCAATCAATCAATCAATGTTTATTTATATAGCCCCAAATCACAAATGTCTCAAAGGTCTGCACAAATCATTACGACTACAACATCCTCGGAAGAACCCACATAAGGGCAAGGAAAACTCACACCCAGTGGGCAGGGAGAATTCACACCCAGTGGGACGCCAGTGACAATGCTGACTATGAGAAACCTTGGAGAGGACCTCAGATGTGGGCAACCCCCCCCCCCCTCTAGGGGACCGAAAGCAATGGATGTCGAGCGGGTCTAACATGATACTGTGAAAGTTCAATCCATAGTGGCTCCAACAAAGCCGCGAGAGTTCAGTTCAAGCGGATCCAAGACAGCAGCGAGAGTCCCGTCCACAGGAAACCATCTCAAGCGGAGGCGGATCAGCAGCGTAGAGATGTCCCCAACCGATACAGGCGAGCGGTCCATCCTGGGTCCCGACGAGCGGTCCATCCTGGGTCTCGACTCTGGACAGCCAGTACTTCATCCATGGTCATCGGACCGGACCCCCTCCACAAGGGAGGGGGGGACATAGGAGAAAGAAAAGAAGCGGCAGATTAACTGGTCTAAAAAGGAGGTCTATTTAAAGGCTAGAGTATACAGATGAGTTTTAAGGTGAGACTTAAATGCTTCAAGTGAAAATTACAGACCTCTGTCATCACTTTAAGTGGGAGAACTTGCACTATCGGTGGCTGACTAAATACTTTTTGGCCCCACTGTGTTTCTGATTCTGTATACCAGACGTTTGTGCCCCACTGTGCTGCAGGGATGTAAAGAGAGGACGAAGGCGCAGTAGAACCAGGGATGTGCGTGGGTATCATCATAATGATGGTGGATGGAGACTGATGGCGAGGCTTTTCCCACCTTTTTGATGATGCCACAAAAAGTTCACACTCCAACGCGCACACTCGTCTTTCATACCGCCCACGTCCGGAACCATCCGACAACTTCAATACAATGAGTCTGTAATTTCAATGTAGTCCTATATTTTTTTATTTTACCTTACTCATCTGCAACGCCATCTCTTAACGGGTCTCTATTGATCGCAATATTTCCTCTTTATCTCTAATCAAAAGGCTGGGAAACTCTGTTGTTTAATTTATGAGGCGCTACGAGTGGGCCCCGCTCGCTGGCTCGCCCCGCAGAAGCAGCTCTTATTCATAATTAATAAACTACAGCTAATTATCGGAGCGGTTGCCTCACATCACCATGGTCGTCCTACATAAGAAGAGAGGGAGGAGAAATATTTGACTGTATAGTAGCCTTGAGTTTTTGTCCCCCACATGCTTATTAGCAAGTTACGATAAAAAAAACGTTACATGGTAATTAGGGGTGTGGGAAAAATTCGATTCAAATGTGTTGTGCAATTCAAGTTTTTTCAAGTTCAAGTTTATTGTTCTTCGGTCAGTGGTCAACAAAGCAAACAAACAGTTGTACATCCATAGATTGAAAATAAAAAGTTGTACATTCATAGATTGAAAATAAAAAATGTTACAGACCGAAAGGGTTTAGGCTGAAGTTAAACACTTATTGCGCCTAATCCTATAAACAATTTTAAGTACAAAATAAACTTCCGAAAGTTGTAAAATGTCCTTTGCACAACTTATTATAAATACACATTATAAACAACATGAACGTAGTTCAATTGTATACACAGTACAGGCATGTGAAATATCCCTGTGTACATATAGACCTTTGCACTAATTATATATACAATACATACAAACAATTGTACTTCTATTATTATTTATATCTCATGTTTAATTTCTAATTAACATTAATCATAGATATTAACTACGCCCGGAAAAGGGTGGAGTGCCATCTCCGGGTTGGGGAGGAGACGCTGCCCCAAGTGGAGGAGTTCAAATACCTAGGAGTCTTGTTCATGAGTGAGGGAAGAGTGGATCGTGAGATCGACAGGCGGATCGGTGCGGCGTCTTCAGTAATGCGGACGTTGTATCGATCCGTTGTGGTGAAGAAGGAGCTGAGCCGGAAGGCAAAGCTCTCAATTTACCGGTCGATCTACGTTCCCATCCTCACCTATGGTCATGAGCTTTGGGTCATGACCGAAAGGATAAGATCACGGGTACAAGCGGCCGAAATGAGTTTCCTCCGCCGTGTGGCGGGGCTCTCCCTTAGAGATAGGGTGAGAAGCTCTGCCATCCGGGAGGAACTCAAAGTAAAGCCGCTGCTCCTTCACATCGAGAGGAGCCAGATGAGGTGGTTCGGGCATCTGGTCAGGATGTCACCCGAACGCCTCCCTAGGGATGTGTTTAGGGCACGTCCAGCTGGTAGGAGGCCATGGGGAAGACCCAGGACACGTTGGGAAGACTATGTCTCCCGGCTGGCCTGGGAACGCCTCGGGAAGAGCTAGACGAAGTGGCTGGAGATAGGGAAGTCTGGGCTTCCCTGCTTAGGCTGCTGCCCCCGCGACCCGACCTCGGATAAGCGGAAGATGATGGATGGATGGATGGATGTTAATTCAAGAGTGATATATTTTTTCAAGACATTGGTCTTAAAGTGTTTTTTAAATGTGTGAATGGAACTGGAACATTTGAAGGAATCATCCAAGCTGTTCCACAGTTGAACTCCTCTAACAGAAACACATCTACTTTTTAAGCTTGTTCTTATTCAGAATCGATTCTCATTTTTTTAAAATCGATTAAAAAAAAAAATATATATATATATTTTTTTTTTTTATATCAATCCAACAAACCACTACACAGCAATACCATAACAATGCAATCCAATTCCAAAACCGAACCTGACCCAGCAACACTCAGAACTGCAATAAACAGGAGACACAAACACGACACAGAACAAACCAAAAGTAGTACAACAAAAATGAATATTATCAGTATCAATATTGTTATAACTTCAGCATAGCAGTGATTAAAAATCCCTCATTGACATTATCATTAGACATTTATAAAAATAATAAAAAAGAACAATAGTGTCACAGTGGCTTACACTTGCATCGCATCTCATAAGCTTGACAACACACTGTGTCCAATGTTTTCACAAAGATAAAAAAAATCATATTTTTGGTTCGTTTAAGAGTTAAAACAAATTTACATTATTGCAATCAGTTGATAAAACATTGTCCTTTACAATTATAAAAGCTTTTTTTTTTTAAATCTACTACTCTGCTAGCATGTCAGCAGACTGGGGTAGATCCTGCTGAAATCCTATGTATTGAATGAATCGTTTTGAATCGGGAATATATCGTTTTTGAATCGAGAATCGAATAAAAAAAATTCTAAATATTATCGAATCGTGACCCCAAGAATCGATATTGAATCGAATCGTGGGACACCCAAAGATTCACAGCCCTAATGGTAACACTTGTTCAGCTTAAAATGTCAGAAAAGGCACAGGAAGAATCAGAGCTTATTCAATTCTAGCCCTTATGCATGTCTTAGCGGTTAGTAATAGTTTGTTCATAGCCTGTGTTAAAACAAGAGACAATAGAATTTCATAATAATTAGGACAAATATTTGAAAATAAAACAAAAAGAAAGGAAAATAAACGATGAATAAACAAGAATAGAACCGATTTGATTTGGGTGCGAATTTTGAACAGTTTAATTATATTTTCATCATCAGCAACTTCAACACGCTGACAGACAAAACAGTATCGAGACGCAGTGCTAGTTTTCAGAACATTTGAGAGATAACTAGATAAAGCAATTTTGGTAGAAGTTGTGTGTGAATTAGTGTTTGTCCTGATACCGATATTTTGCTACCGGTATCAAAATTATTTTCGATACTTTTCGGTAATTTTCTAAATAAAGGGGACCACAAAAAAATGGCATTATTGGCTTTATTTTAACAACCAATCTTAGGGTACATCAAACATATGTTTCTTATTGCAAGTTAGTCCTTAAATAAAATAGTGAACATACAAGACAACTTGGCTTTTATTAGTAAGTAAACAAACAAAGGCTGCTGACATATGCAGTAACATATTGTGTCATTCTATTATTTTGTCAAAAATATTAAGGCCAAGTGGTAGAAAATGAATTATTAATCTACTTGTTCATTGACTGTTAATATCTGCTTACTTTCTCTTTTAACATATTCTATCTACACTTCTCTTAAAATGTAATAATCCCTTATTCTTCTGTTGTTTGACACTTTACATTAGTTTTGGATGATATCACAAATGTGGGTATCCATCCGATACCAAGTCGTACAGGATCGACTTTCAGAGGCGGTATAGTACCGAATATGATTCATTAGTATCTCGGTACTAGACCAATAACCCTAATGTGAATGCTGACAAAGTCAAAGCAGAACTAAAATGCTGACATTTAGCACTCTACCAGATAGCATCAGGTAACAACAAATATAACTCCTAAGTGTATACGTGCAAAATGAGCTACAAAAGTTAGCATGAAACGCTAGCATGAGTCAAGTACCAACAGATATGAGGTGTCACGCTTGGGTCGCATTTTACGGCGCGGATCGTTCTCCCAAGATGCAGCAGGAACTCAGGAGCCATGGTGCAGGTAAGGAAATTATTTAGTCCTCATAAAACATTCAAAATACCAAAAGTCATGATACAAAACAAACGACACACGGGGAGCTCAGGCAAAAACCTTAGTACAGGAATTGTGAGCAAAGAAGTAAGGAATCATCAATCGTAACTGTTGTGTAAAGCAAACAAGACAGCCAGACAGTCTGTGGCGAAAAAACAGTAAGAAGTAGCTCTCCGATTAGTGCACAGGAGCAGGTGAGTGCCCCAAACACTAATCAGAGGCAGGTGAAACTGATCAGCACCCATGACAACGAAAACACAAACCCAGAGGTGCTGAAAACAGAACTGAGGGAGTCAAAAACTAAACAAAACATGATCCAATAAACAACAGATCATGACCTGCAAAAATAAACTAAAAACATAACATGCTATCATGATCATTTTAACAGTAGGCATGGGTCAAGTACCAAAATAGACAACTCTGAGGTGTATACCTGCACAATAAACAAAAAAAAAAAGCTAGCATGCTTACATGCTAACATGAAAAATTTGCCAGAAAAACTAGCATGCTTGTGTAAGCATACTAAGATGCTAACGTTAACATTCTAACATTCGACTAACATTATTAGGAAGGAGGGCTTCACGGTGGCAGAGGGGTTAGTGCGTCTGCCTCACAATACAAATTTCCTGCAGTCCTGGGTTCAAATCCAGGCTCGGGATCTTTCTGTGTGGAGTTTGCATGTTCTCCCCGTGAATGCGTGGGTTCCCTCCGGGTACTCCGGCTTCCTCCCACTTCCAAAGACATGCACCTGGGGATAGGTTGATTGGCAACACTAAATTGGCCCTAGTGTGTGAATGTGAGTGTGAATGTTGTCTGTCTATCTGTGTTGGCCCTGCGATGAGGTGGCGACTTGTCCAGGGTGTACCCCGCCTTCCGCCCGATTGTAGCGGTAGAAAATGGATGGATGGATAGATATTAGGAAGGAGCATCTTGACCTTGCAGTGGTTTGAATCGGTTGAAAAATGCGGGAATTGTGGAAGTATGAAGCCTGAAAATTCATTTTGAATGGACAAAAAACGGCACAAGAAATGAGGGAATTTCCGAAAAAGGATAAATACAGCAGCAGCTAGCGTGTCATGAATGAGCCGGACATTTTGAAAGCGAATATTTTGAATGGAAGAAGAAGGAAGAGGAAAAATAGGGGCGAACAAATATTTGGAATACTTTCCAGAATTAACACAATAATAGATGTGTGGCTTTGTGCATTTGTTTATCAACCATGTGTTAAAGGGGCGGCATAGCTCGGTTGGTAGAGTGGCCGTGTCAACAACTTGAGGGTTGCAGGTTCGATTCCCGCTTGTGCCATCCTAGTCACTGCCGTTGTGTCCTTGGGCAAGACACTTAACCCACCTGCTCCCAGTGCCACCCACACTGGTTTAAATGTAACTTAGATACTGGGTTTCACTATGTATAGCGCTTTGAGTCACTTGAGAAAAGCGCTATATAAATATAATTCACTTCACTTCACTTCACTAAAGTCCTACTGAAACCCACTACTACCGACCACACAGACTGATAGTTTATATATCGATGATGAAATATATAACATTGCAACACATGCCAATACGGCCGGTTTAGTTTACTAAATTACATTTTAAATTTCCCGCGGAATTTCTTGTTGAATGTTGACGCGTGTTTGTGACGTCTCGGGTTGTAGCGGACATATTAGCCCAGCACCACACACGGCTAAAAGTTGTCTCTTTTCATCACATAATTACACAGTAATTTGGACATCTGTGTTGCTGAATCTTTAGCAATTTCTTAAATTAATAACGGAGACTGTAAAGAAGAATGCTGTTGGTGGAAAGCGGTTTATTGCAGCTGCCTTTAGCACCGAAACACAACCGGTGTTTCTTTGTTTGTTGTGAAGCTTTAAAACAGAGCGGTCAAGCGAACATGTTTCTCTACGTCAACCAGCAAGTTTTTGGATGGGAAAATTGTGATATTAAGTCGGCTCTTACCGGAGACTTCAGTGGATTGTGCGACCTCCTCCTGCAGCTCAAAAAGGCAGCTGCGATCTTGGCTCCTCCATTGGCTTCTCTCAGAGACACTGGCGTTCACCGCACCCCTCCATCTTTCAGGTATGACTTTACACTCTCACTAAAACACAGCCATCCATCCATCCATTTTTCTACCGCTTTTCCCTTTCTGGGTCGCGGTGGGTGCTGGAGCCTATCTCAGATGCATTAGTGAATTTTTTTAGTGAATTATATTTATATAGCGCTTTTCTCAAGTGACTCAAAGCGCTTTACATAGTGACACCCAATATCTAAGTTACATTTAAACCAGTGTGGGTGGCACTGGGAGCAGGTGGGTAAAGTGTCTTGCCCAAGGACACAACGGCAGTAACTAGGACGGCACAAGCGGGAATCGAACCTGCAACTCTCAAGTTGCTGGCACGGCCACTCTACCAACCGAGCTATGCCGCCCCTTCTGGCGGAAGGCGGTGTACACCCCGGACAAGTCGCCACCTCCTCGAAGGGCCAACACAGATGGACAGACAACATTCACACTCACATTCACACACTAGTGCCAATCAACCTATCCCCAGGTGCATGTTTTTGGAGGTGGAAGGAAGCCGGAAGTACCAGGAGGGAACCCACGCAGTCACGGGGAGAACATGCAAACTCCACACGGAAAAATCCCCAGCGCAGGAACCGAACCCAGGACCTTTGTATTGTGAGGCAGACGCACTAACCCCTGTTTCACCGTGCTGCCCATTTAGGATTAAAACATTTTTTTTCAATGTTTTAACTATTAAGCGGTAGGAAATGGATGGATGGATGTTTTAACTACCTCATTTGTCATTTCAACTATTCACTTTATTTAAATTTGCATGGAAGACAATCATTTCCACAGAACATTTTCAGGGTTTATTTTGCTCCTGTTTGTTTCAAAGCCCGTGTACCTCTTGCTTGGAATACTTGTTCTCCCAGGTATAAACTATTTGCTGGCCTAACAGAATTACTATAGTGACATCGAGTGGACACATTTAGAACAGCACTTTCTTTCATTTCAAAATGCAGTTCAATTTTACACTTAGCAAAGTCATCTGGCGGGCCGCGTTGAACCTGTTTATGGGCCTTATCCGGCCCACGGGCCGCGTGTTTGACATCCCTGGCTTAGATGCGCAGAGTCAATCCTTGAGTGTTACCTTTTACAAAGTGAAAAGCTGTGAAAGGTTTCCGAATAAACGGCTGGATTGGCATTACTTGTGAAAAAAGTGGATTAAACGGGTATGGATTTTACTTGTATCGCGCTCTTCAACCTTCCAGGTACTCGAATCGATATGACACTATTACCACGTTTAACTACTAATGACGCAGCATCAGGGGTTCAGTGTCTTGCTCAAGGATACTTCCACATGGTCACGGCGGGACCGAGGATCGAACCTCCGACCTTCAAGTTGCTACCACATGAGCCATGCTGGATCACGTAAGCCCTGCTCAAGCACGATTGTAGTTGAGATAGGCACCCGCGACCCCAAAGGGAATAAGCGGTAGAAAAATGGATGGATGTTTGCTTTCGTCATCGCTTTATTACGCAACACTGCAACCGTACTGACTTGCTGCATTATTTAGATTTGATCATTATTTTGGGCGCTTTCACTAAAAACTGGTGGTAATTGCTTTCATTCTGCCAGACGGTCTACGTTTTAGGGCAGTGGTTCTCGACCTTTTTTCAGTGTGAACATTTTTTTATTTCAAGTACCCCCTAATCAGAGCAAAGCATGTTTGGTTGAAAAAAAGAGATAAAGAAGTAAAATACAGCACTATGTCATCAGTTTCTGATTTATTAAATTGTATAACAGTGCAAAATATTGCTCATTCGTAGTGGTCTTTCTTGAACTATTTGGAAAAAAAGATGTAAAAATAACTAAAAATTGTTGAAAAATAAACAAGTGATTCAATTATAAATAAAGATTTCTACACATAGAAGTAATCATCAGCTTAAAGTGTCCTCTTTGGGGATTGTAACAGAGATCCATCTGGATTCATGAACTTAATTTAAATATTTCTACACAAAAAAAACCATCAATATTTATGGATCTTGTTCACATAAAAATCTAGCTGTCAACACTGAATATTGCATTGTTGTATTTCTTTTCACAGTTCATGAACTTACATTCATATTTTGTTGAAGTATTATTCAAAAAATATATTTATAAAGGGATTTCTGAATTCTTGCTATTTTCAGAATATTTTTTAAAAATCTCACGTACCCCTTGGCATACCTTCAAATACCCCCAGGGGTACGCGTACCCCCATTTGAGAACCACTGTTTTAGACGAGTGGTGTCTAATGCACGGAACAGGTTTTATCCGGCCCTCGGGATCAGTCTGCTAAGTATAAGAATGAGCCGAAATTTTGGAATGAAAGAAACTGCTCTTCTGAATGTCTCCACTAGATGTCACAATAGCAATTCTTTGTATCTTTGTAGATCAGGGGTGCCCATTACGTCGATCGCGATCGACTGGTCGATCTCGGAGGGTGTGTCAGTCGATCTCAAGCCAGGCATTAAAAAATAGACATAAAAATGAGCAATCATCAATCATACCAAGACTTCACTTTCGTCAGTTGTTTGACATTCTCGGCACCCGAGGATCTTGTGAGATGACGCTGGCTGCTGCGAGCTCATATTTAAGAAAAAAATCACTAACAGGGCGAACGCAGAGAAACACATTTTATTTCTAAAGACTCCGTACCTACTGTCAAAACTCTAAAGACCGACTGCACACTTCCTGTCTTCACCATAAAAGACCTGTTTCATCCTGCCTGTGCTAACAAAATAAGAGTCTCAGAAAGCTAGCGTGCACAAGCTAGCAAGCTACGGAGTTTGATGCCAATGTATTTCTCCCCCGCCCTCAGCGACCGCTTTCTCACTTGCTTGCCCACCCGCACACTCACTGACGTCACTCACTCACCTGCTGCCAGACATTAAAGGGCCACACACATATGCTACTCTCATAACAAAGTGTTTAAAAACGAGTATGCAAGTTGGACAAATGAGATGCCAAATCCAACCACTTTCATGTGGTATTGGACAGAAAGGAGGACTTTTTTTTTTCCTCCATTTGAAAATGCGGACGTTATCAGCACCACTGTCTAATTCCAATCAATGCAAGTCATCAGAATCAGGTAATACACCAACTTATATTCTTGTCTTCATGAAAGAAAGGAATCTATGTGTGTTAAACATGCTTGTATTATCATTAAACACCATTAACTTGTTAACAAAAATGTCTCTTTCATAAATAAATAAATATAAATTATAAATAGGAATGAGGTAGATCTCCTCGACTTGGTCAATTGAAAAGTAGCTCGCCTGCAGAAAAAGTGTGAGCGCCCCTGTTGTAGATGATGCTATATATGCAAAAAAAATAAAAAAAATAAATAAAACACACGTTAATGCACCAGTGGAGGGAAACTACATATTTAACATACTGTAATTAGATTTGGATATTATTTCTTTATCTTGATTGAACAACAATGAGTTAGTTGACTGATGAACCTTATCACATAATTAAGTATAAATAACGACAAATAAAAGGCAGAATACTATTAACCGCAACATGTAAGTGTAAAGAAACCCCCAACGTTATGATTCGTACATTTTCAGAATGTGCCTGTTCTTTTTTTAAACAAAGAAAACAATCTGAAGTGGTCTTTATTTTTAAGTTATCGTGCCATGATTTTACCAGTCCGGCCCACTTGGGAGTGGATTTTTCTCCATGTGGCCCCCGATCTAAAATGAGCTTGACGCCCCTGTTTTAGATCGTTCTCCATTGACTTTGCAGATGCTGTTGATGGCAAATGACGTTATTGTTTAGTTGTAACCATGCTTTATATCAGGGGTCACCAACATTTTGGAAACCAAGAGCTACTTATTGGGTACTGATTAATGCGAAGGGCTACCAGTTTGATACACACTTAAATAAATTGCCAGAAATAGCCAATTTGCTTAATTTAGCTTTAACTTTATGTTATTATTAATAATTAATGATATTTATCTTTGTGGAAACAATGATCATTATAATGATTTCTCACATTAAATATATATTTTTGATGACATGTTTTAAGTAGGTTAAAATCCAATATGCACTTTGTTAAAATATAAAACAAATTGGACCAAGCTATATTTCTAAAAAGACAAATCATTATTTCTTCTAGATTTTCCAGAAAAAACATTTTAAAGGAAACTCAAAAGACTTTGAAATATGATTTAAATTTGATTCTACAGATTTTCTAGATTTGCCACAATTTTTGGGGGGAATTTTAAACATAATAAGTTGGAAGAAATATTTCACAAATATTTTTCGGCGAAAAAACAGAAGTTAAAATGAAGAATTGAAATAAAATGCATTTATTATTCTTTACAATAAAAAAATACATTTACTTGAACATTGATTTAAATTGGTCAGGAAAGAAGAGGAAGGAATTTAAAAGGTAAAAAGGTATATGTGTTTAAAAATCCTAAAATCATTTTTAAGGTTGCATTTTTTCTCTAAAATTGTGTTTCTGAAATTTATAAAAAGCAAAGTAAAAAAAAAAAAAAAAAGAATTTCTTTAAACAAGTGAAGACCAAGTCTTTAAAATATTTTTTGGATTTTCAAATTCTTTTTGAGTTTTGTCTTAAAAATGTCCAGCAAAGCAAGACCAGCTTGCTAGTAAATAAATCAAATTTAAAAAATAGAGGCAGCTCACTGGTAAGTGCTGATATTTGAGCTATTTTTAGAACAGGCCAGCGGGCGACTCATCTGGTCCTTACGGGCTACTTGGTGACCCCTGGTTTATATTATATATTATGAGTACTGTAGAAGAAAGTTTCTGCAGGCATCCAAGTGAGACTGTACTGTACTAACTTTAGTAACAGAGTGTTATGGCATATAAAATATAACTTTTTAAGTTTTATATTCTCCAGTTATAAAAGACAGCTTTCCTCCCATGTATTGATTAATATTATGACATAATTACACTGGGGCCTATTCATTATATCGAAAAAATGTGCACATGGAAGGATTTAGAAGCTTTAATTGGGAGTGTGTAAATCAATAATGCAAATGGAAACAATGAAGCACGAAACTCGTTTAATTGATCTCATGTGGGGTTTTTTTTGTTTTGCATCAACAGATGCGTTCATTTATGGTTGTTCAAATAGAGCACTTTGGCTGCACTCCATCAAATGCAGTTAGATTCCTTTAGTGAATAAAGAACACTCATTTCAAGGATTATTCATATAAGCTAAAACGATGCAATAAAAATGTAAAAAATAAATAAATTAAAGTTTGTTTTCCCTGAGAGTTCTCACTAATTGCCAAGCAACAAGTGGCCTGGGCATTATTGTTGTTGATACTTTACAGTATATATTGCCCATTTTTGCAGAATACTTTCTTCATTTAGACCAGGGGTGCCCACACTTTTTCTGCAGGCGAGCTACTTTTCAATTGACCAACTCGAGGGGATCTACCTCATTTATATATATCATTTATATTTATTTATTTATGAAAGAGGCATTTTTGTAAACAAGTTAAATGTGTTTAATGATAATACAAGCATGTGTAACACATATAGATGTCTTTCTTTCACGAAGACAAGAATATAAGTTGGTGTATTACCTGATTCTGATGACTTGCATTGATTGGAATCAGACAGTAATGATGATAACGCCCACATTTTCAAATGGAGGAGAAAAAAAGTGGTTGGTTTTTGGCATCTAATTCATCCAGCTTCCATACACGTTACAAGAAAAACATTGGCGGCAAATTCCGTAGCTTGCTTGATTGACATTCACGGCACCCGAGGATCTTGTGAGATGACGCTGGCTGCTGCCAGTTCATTATTATGAAAAAATGACAGAGAGGAAGGCGAGAAACACTTTTTATTTCAACAGACTTTCGCGCCGTCCCTTCCGTCAAAACTCTAAAGGCCGACTGCACATTTCCTATCTTCACAATAAAAGCCCTGCTTCGTGCTGCCTGCGCTAACAAAATAAGAGTCTCGGAAAGCTGGCGTGCACAAGTGATGTGCACGCCAGCTTTCTGAGGGATCGCTTGTGCACGCCAGTTTTCAGAGACTCTGTAGGGGCTTTTATTGTGAAGATAGGAAATGTGCAGTCGGCCTTTAGAGTTTTGACGGACGGTACGGCGCGAGAGTCTGTTGAAATAAAAAGTGTTTCTCGCCTTCCTCTCGGTCATATTTTCATAATAATGATCTTGCAGCAGCCAGCGTCATCTCACAAGACCCTCCGGTACCGTGAATGTCATTTAAGTGACATCTTGGTGAAGATTGATGATCACTAATTTTTAGGTCTATTTTTTTTAAAAGCCTGGCTGGAGATCGACTGACACACCCCCCGCGGTCGACTGGTAGCTCGCGATCGACGTAATGGGCACCCCTGAACCAGTTAATATTAACAGCACTTCACTATTCCACGTTGTCATTTTACAACCTTATACGCTAAAACAATAGGTTGATTGGCAACACTAAATTGGCCCTAGTGTGTGAATGTGAGTGTGAATGTTGTCTGTCTATCTGTGTTGGCCCTGCGATGAGGTGGCGACTTGTCCAGGGTGCACCCCGCCTTCCACCCAATTGTAGCTGAGATAGGCGCCAGCGCCCCCCGCCACCCCAAATGGGAATAAGCGGTAGAAAATGGATGGATACGCTAAAACTGCTAATGCCCCGGACACTCGTCAACTTTTTGCAACAAAATATGGTCTTATATTTTATGAAAATTAATTTGTGTCATTACGTTTGAAAGACAATTCACAACACAAACACAACCAAAGTAAATCTAACGTATTAGACACTCGCCGAACTGCTGTTCTGAGCGGTACAATACAAAAATATGAAGTTATATTGGCACATGGATTTGTAGTTTTAACGGGATTCAAAAAGTTTGCGTTGAAGATGACAACGTTGGGCCATTTAGACAAAACAGGCATTATTTTGTGCACATTTTTAAGTTGCATTCTGGGAAATATGGTTTTCATTAAAGAAATAGGAGCTTTTAAGGGGGGGAGGGCTTTAAATTCGAGACATGATTTTCATCAAAATACGACTTGTATCGGTGATTTTTCCGCTGTTTTGCTTTGACTTTCAGAAATTGAAGGGAAAGTTTACATATTACCCTTTAGTCGACTAAATCTACAGTAGTTTTCATCGACTATAATCTTATGATATTTCTTCAACTAAAACTAAAACAATTGAAATAACTAAATGACTAAAACTAAATTACATTTTAGTCAAAAGACTATGACTAAAACTAAATAAAATTTTGCTGTCAAAATTAACACTGGCTACCACCATACCCCGCCCACCTCAACACCCCCCAATCTCCCGAATTCGGAGGTCTCAAGGTTGGCAAGTATGCATGCCAGCAACTTGAGGGTTCCAGGTTCAATCCCCGCATCCGCCATCCTAGTCACTGTCGTTGTGTCATTATCAAAATGTAACTTAGATATTGGGGGGCAGCACGGGGCAGAGGGGTTAGTGCGTCTGCCTCACAATACGAAGGTCCTGAGTAGTCCTGGGTTCAATCCCGGGCTCGGGATCTTTCTGTGTGGAGTTTGCATGTCCTCCCCGTGAATGCGTGGGTTCTCTCCGGGTACTCCGGCTTCCTCCCACCTCCAAAGACATGCACCTGGGGATAGGTTGATTGGCAACACTAAAATCGGCCCTAGTGTGTTAATGTTGTCTGTCTATCTGTGTTGGCCCTGCGATGAGGTGGCGACTTGTCCAGGGTGTACCCCGCCTTCCGCCTGATTGCAGCTGAGATAGGCACCAGCGGCCCCCGCGACCACAAAGGGAATAAGCGGTAAAAAAAATATGTATGGCTGGGTGGATACCAAAATTGAATTGAAAAAAGTTGTCCTCAAAATTCTACATACAATAACCCGTAATGACAAAGTAAAACGTTTTTTTTCTTCTTTGTTTTAAATTAATATTTTGCAAATTCATCCATCCATTCAGTCTGGCGATTAGTTGCAAATTGTGGCTTTATTGAGGTCTTGCACACAGCCAATACAACAAACCACCAGCCACTCCCGCACTCGCGCTAAGCTCCCTCGACCCGCTCGCCCACACACTCACTGACGTCACATGCTGTTACATATTAAAGGGCCACACAAACACATACGCTACTCTCATAACACATGCTAACCAATTTGAAGCGTCACCACCGCATTCAAGCAGCCTCTCCTCGGCGGGTCAGGCAGGGCTAAAGCAATAACAAATGTTTTTATAGCATCAGATTAAAGTTCGTATTGCATTAAAAAACTAGATTTTGACCCACTTCTATGGTGGAAGAACAATGAGCCCATATATCCTCTTACTGCCAAGTTAGCCAGGCTAATAAAAGTCTCAATCAATCAATCAAAAAAAGCACTTTATATGTAGACAGGTTTTGTTAAGAAACCATTCTGAGCCTTATTTAGTTTTTATTTAATATATGTTGACCACATTAACCCTGGCAATGGACCCTGTGTATATGTATGTTATGCCATGGTTTACAAATTTGGTAAATAAATAACCCAAAAAAAAAGTATATTTTGTAGTTTTCTTACTGTACCGAAAATGAACCAAACCGGGACCTCTAAACCGAGGTACGTACCGAACCGAAATTTTTGTGTACCGTTACACCCTTACTAATCAGTAGCATGTCAATAAAAATTAGAATGTGAGCGCATGTTTAGGAAAAGTGGATCCTTACTTTACTTATGTTGGAGCGTTTTTGAAGCAATTACTGACGTCACATGCTGTTACATATTAAAGGGCCACACAAACACATACGCTACTCTCATAACACATGCTAACCCATTTGAAGCGTCACCACCGCATTCAAGCAGCCTCTCCTCGGCGGGTCAGGCAGGGCTAAAGCAATAACAAATGTTTTTATAGCATCAGATTAAAGTCCGTATTGCATTAAAAAACTAGATTTTGACCCACTTTTATGGTGGAAGAACAATGAGCCCATATATCCTCTTACTGCCAAGTTAGCCAGGCTAATAAAAGTCTCAATCAATCAATCAAAAAAAGCACTTTATATGTAGAAAGGTTTTGTTAAGAAACCATTCTGAGCCTTATTTAGTTTTTATTTAATATATGTTGACCACATTAACCCTGGCAATGGATCCTGTGTATATGTATGTTATGCCATTGTTTACAAATTTGGTAAATAAATAACCAAAAAAAAAGTATATTTTGTAGTTTTCTTACTGTACCGAAAATGAACCGAACCGGGACCTCTAAACCGAGGTACGTACCGAACCGAAATTTTTCTGTACAGTTACACCCTTACTAATCAATAGCATGTCAATAAAAATTAGAATGTGAGCGCATATTTTGGAAAAATGGATCCTTACTTTACTTATGTTGGAGCGTTTTTGAAGCAATTATTTTGTTGGCATTGAAAATGGCAACATCCCTTAGAGACCATGAATTGATTAACGTGGACCCCGACTTCAACAAGCTGAAAAACTTTTTCGGGTGCTACCATTTAGTGGTCAATCGTACAGAATATGTACTGTACTGTGCAATCTACTAATTAAAGTCTCAATCAATCAAAAAAAAAAAAAAAGGTAGTTTCGCTGGGTATGCCAAAAAGACAAAGAAAGTATCGGATTCGGTACTCACCCGAGTGTAGAGTTAAGGGGGCACTTTGAGTGGAAAGCGACAGGTGGTCTAACTGCCTGACGATGAGTGATGGGCATCGACACAGTGCAGCAGCAACTGAAACAAAAAAAAAAGAAGAAATTATTGATACCTTATTTCGATGCTGAATCATTTCAGACTCGGCCAGCTGCAAAAATGCAGTTAAGTAAGTAAGTAATGTAGCGTTCCAACAAAAGCACACAGAGTCTGATGCTCTTTTTAAAATATGGCCAATTTTAACATGAGAACAGTTAGCCAGGAACCACACCAATAACACAGCACTTCCTTATTATTCACCAATGACTGTTACGGCGAGCGAGGTTGCATTCAGGAACACCCAAAATCTTGCATTGCTTATCTATGAATGTTCCCATTCATCCAGGTCATTGTAATCTGAGGGCACTCAATCGATCGCAATTGGACTTCTTGGTTTGTCCTAGAATACGTTTCGCCTCTCCTTTAAGTAGGCGTTATACAGTTCATGCTCATAGATTCTGGTTGGTCAGATCTAGTCTAGCGGCTGGTGCCAAAACCCTAAATGTTTATACTCCAAAACCAGGAGGGTGTGCCTGGGCAAGGCTGGTTTAGATTAGATTAGATTAGATAGTACTTTATTTATTCCGTCAGGAGAGTTCCTTCAGGAAAATTGAAATTTTCAGCACAATCCCATTCAAGATTAGACAAAAATTACAGGGAGACAGAACAGGATCGCTGACGGGTCTGCCGGCTTCCAGCGCCCCTTACAAAAAAGGTGAGATACAGGTAAACAATAGAAGTTTAAAATAAAATAAAAAAATCAGTCTTAGCCTGGGCCCTGAAGAGGGGGTGCAGACTGAGGCCAAGGGAAAAAAACAACTCATAGCCATAGAACACATCCCTCTTACATGTGTGTAAGAGGGAAACATCAAACATCAAAGAACACAAAGGACAGACATTAAAGACATTAAAGCAGCAGATACAACCAGACACTCCTCATACAGCTATGAATAAAAAGTAAAAGAAACATATCCACTGTGGTGGCCTCGGCGGTGTTCCACGCCGTCGTCCGCTGGGGTGGAGGGACCATGGCCAGAGACAGGAGCAGACCCAACAAAGCAACCAAGACAGCAGACTCCACTCTCGGCCAGTGTCCAGTCCGCATGGATGAGCGAGGATACGTCCAAGGTGACTGAGGTGTGCGACACCTGCTCACCCAGCCAAGACACCGCGAAGACTCTCCGTCCCAGCGCTCATTGTTAGCTCCGCAACCCTGTCCCCTCATCCGCATCTCCTCCGGTCCCTCCAAACCGACTCCGGTGTGGCAAAGACCCTGCAGCTGGTCTCCATGGCCAAAAGGCTCCCAGGAGGCAGATCCAGAAGTCCACAAAAAAAGCACCACAGAGGTCACGAAAGTGCCATCCCTTGTCACACAGTCCCAAAGCGTCCCGGACGAAAAAGGCAAGAAAATATAATAAGACATGAAAACAAGAGGAAAACACAAAAGGATGACACAAGAGCACAGAGCTCCTGCCAACATCAGCCACTACAGCAGCGCCATCTTGGGGGGGGGGAAAAAAACAGTAGTAGTGAGAAAAACACCTGTTTTGATCCTACTGTCAAAGCCAAGGACAGTCGTTGAAGTGTAATTTCCCCTCGTTAGCATTCAATCAATCAATCAATGTTTATTTATATAGCCCCAAATCACTGAAGTACTGGCTGTCCAGAGTCGAGACCCAGGATGGACCGCTCGTCGGGACCCAGGATGGACCGCTCGCCTGTATCGGTTGGGGACATCTCTACGCTGCTGATCCGCCTCCGCTTGAGATGGTCTCCTGTGGACGGGACTCTCGCTGCTGTCTTGGATCTGCTTGAACTGAACTCTCGCGGCTGTGTTGGAGCCACTATGGATTGAACTTCCACAGTATCATGTTAGACCCACTCGGCATCCATTGCTTTCGATCCCCTATAGGGGGGGGATTGCCCACATCTGAGGTCCTCTCCAAGGTTTCTCATAGTCAGCATTGTCACTGGCGTCCCACTGGATGTGAATTCTCCCTGCCCACTGGGTGTGAGTTTTCCTTGCCCTTATGTGGGTTCTTCCGAGGATGTTGTAGTCGTAATGATTTGTGCAGTCCTTTGAGACATTTGTGATTTGGGGCTATATAAATAAACATTGATTGATAGGGCTGGGCGATATATCAATATACTCGATATATTGCGGGTTTGTCTCTGTGCGATATACAAAACGACTATTGTGATATTCGAGTTAGGCCGGGGCGATATTGCCTTTTTTTTTAATACCGCGATGTTTTTAGACCATATCGCGATATACGATATAAATTACGATATTTTGCCTTAGCCTTGAATGAACACTTGATGCATGTAATCACAGCAGTATGATGATTCTATGTGTCTACATTAAAACATTCTTGTTCATACTGCACTAATATATGCTACTTTTAAAGGCCTACTGAAACCCACTACTACCCACCACGCAGTCTGATAGTTTATATATCAATGATGAAATATTAACATTGCAACACATGCCAATACGGCCTTTTTAGTTTACTAAATTGCAATTTTAAATTTCCCGGGAGTTTCGTCTTCGAAACGTCGTGTAATGATGACGTGTACACAAGACGTCACGGACTTTTAGGAAGTATGAGCGCTGCGCACACACACACAGCTAAAAGTTGTCTGCTTTAACCGCATAATTACACAGTATTTTGGACATCTGTGTTGTTGAATCTTTTGCAATTTGTTCAATTAATAATGGAGAAGTCACAGTAGAAAGATGGAGTTGGGAAGCTTTAGCCTTTAGCCACACAAACACACAGTGATTCCTTGTTTAAAATTCTTGGAGGTGAACCTTTCCTATGGATCAGAGCGCGGTCAAGAGAACATGGATCCTGACCACATGTCAACCAGCAGATTTCGGTGAGAAAATTGTGGTTAAAAAGTCAGTTCTTACCGGAGAAAAGCTGAGCTTGTGTCGTCCATAAAGCTGCCGTCGACTCCCCTGAGACACTGCGCGTCAAGACACCCGTGGAGACACCCTTCCGACTATCAGGTACTATTAAACTCAATAAAACACTAGCAACACAATAGAAAGATAAGGGATTTCCCAGAATTAACCTAGTAAATCTGTCTAAAAACATCGGAGTCTGTCCCAATGCCACCGCGCTTTTTTTTTTTTACTTTTTTTTTTTTTTCTAGTCCGTCGCTATCAATATCCTCAAACACGAATCTTTCATCCTCGCTCAAATTAATGGGGAAATTGTCGTTCCCTTGGACCGAATAGCACTTTTTGTTGGAGGCTCCCATTAAAATCTATGTGAATATTTGAGGAGCCATCAAACATGTGACGTCATCGTCTGCGACTTCCGGTAGAGGCAGGGCTTTTCTCTTAGCACCAAAAGTTTGCGAACTTTATCGAGGATGTTCTCTACTAAATCCTTTCAGCAAAAATATGGCAATATTGCGAAATGATCAAGTATGACACATAGAATGGACCTGCTATCCCCGTTTGAATAAGAAAATCTCATTTCAGTAGGCCATTAAACTTTCATGCAGAGTGATTCTGTAGATGTGATAAAATCAACTGTAGGAACCTGATACGGAGTCATGTTAAAGTTCAAGTGTTTCATCTATACACCACCAGCCGCTTGACTAGATCTGACCAATCTAAGTCTATAAGCAAGAACTGATGAAACCTATTCGGATGAGGGATGAAACATCTTCCAAGACAAACTAAGCAGTCCAGTTTAGATTGATTAAGAATTCATAACTTTGTTATTTGATTTATATCAATAAAATGTTGAAATTACTAGTCTGTTCAACTTGAATGTCACAAAAGTAATAACAGATTTCATTTGTAAAAGCACTTTTCATTGCGTAAACAACCTCAAAGTGCTACGGTGTATTAAAAAAAAAATAAAATAAAATAAAATAAAAAGATAATAAAAAATAAATAAAAAAAAATAAAACTAGAACAGCCTTATAGCTAGAACTAGCTATAGTCTGCTTGTATCTGATGCTTTAATGTCCTTTGTGTTCTTTGATGTTTGATGTGTACTATGGCTATGAGTTGTACTTTTCCCTTGGCCTCAGTCTGCACCCCCACTCCAGGCCCTAGGCTAAGACCGATTTTTTATTTTTTTATGTTATTCTAATCTTCTATTTTTTTTCTCCCCCCCCCCCCCCCCTTGTTTACCTGTATGTCATCTTTTTTTGTAAGGGGCGCTGGAAGCCGGCAGACCCGTCAGCGATCCTGTTCTGTCTCCCTGTAATGCTTGTCTGATCTTGAATGGGATTGTGCTGAAAATTGTAATTTTCCTGAAGGAACTCTCCTGACGGAATAAATAAAGTACAATCTAGTATGCATGTATCTAAAAAAAAAGGGCTTTTTTAAAAAGAAAGGTTTTCAAGCCTTTTCTTAAAGCATCCACAGTCTGTGGTGCCCTCAGGTGGTCAGGGAGAGCGGTTCACAGACTTGGACCGAGGAGGAGAAAGCCCGGTCTCTCATTGTTCGTAGCATTGTCCTTGGAGGTTGGAGGTTAGCCTGTCCAAATCGTAGGTGTCGTGTGGAGGATTTTGGGGTGAGTAGTTCTTTGAGGTAGAGTGGGGCATTTCCATGGAGGAACTGGTGGGTTAGTAGGGAGACTTCATATTCAATCGTGAGTGGAACAGGAAGCCAGTGAAGGGATTTGAGAATTGGTGTAATATGATCATACAGTATTTCCGCACTCTCATCAGGATCCTAGCAGTACTATTCTGTATGTATTGCAGCTTCTGGATGTTCTTGCTGGGGATCCCGACAAGAAGAGTAGTCCAGCCTGGAGGAGACAAAGGTGTGCACGAGCCTCTCGGGATCAGAGAGAGTGAGTGAGGGGCGGAGTTTAGCATAGTAATCCTGCGGTGGTAGAAGGAGGTCTTGCACAATTGTTTTATTTGCGCCTCAGAGGTCAAGTGAGGGTCCATTCGAACACCCAGTTAGAATGTCCATTAAAAAAAAACAACATTGTTTTGTTTTTTCCATTTTTTTAAGTACTAGTTTCAATCAATCAATCAATGTTTATTTATATAGCCCCAAATCACAAATGTCTCAAAGGACTGCACAAATCATTACGACTACAACATCCTCGAAGAACCCACAAAAGGGCAAGGAAAACTCACACCCAGTGGGCAGGGAGAATTCACATCCAGTGGGACGCCAGTGACAATGCTGACTATGAGAAACCTTGGAGAGGACCTCAGATGTGGGCAACCCCCCCCCTCTAGGGGACCGAAAGCAATGGATGTCGAGCGGGTCTAACATGATACTGTGAAAGTTCAATCCATAGTGGCTCCAACACAGCCGCGAGAGTTCAGTTCAAGCGGATCCAAGACAGCAGCGAGAGTCCCGTCCACAGGAAACCATCTCAAGCGGATCAGCAGCGTAGAGATGTCCCCAACCGATACAGGCGAGCGGTCCATCCTGGGTCTCGACTCTGGACAGCCAGTACTTCATCCATGGTCATCGGACCGGACCCCCTCCACAAGGGAGGGGGGGACATAGGAGAAAGAAAAGAAGCGGCAGATCAACTGGTCTAAAAAGGAGGTCTATTTAAAGGCTAGAGTATACAGATGAGTTTGGGCACCGTTCAATCACCGCCACTGTTTTTAAAGTACTAATGTGGTACTGGTATCGGTTAAAACGTAAACTGATGATTACCGTATTTTTCGGAGTATAAGTCGCACCGGAGTATAAGTCGCACCTGCCGAAAATGCATAAAAAAGAAAAGAAAAAAACATATACTAGATAAAATCCAACAAGAACAGACATTTGAAAGGTAATTTAAAATCAATTAAAAATAGTGAACAACAGGCTGTTATATGAGGCATAAATAACCAACTGAGAAGGTGCCTGGTATGTTAACATAACATATTATGGTAAGAGTCATTCAAATAACTATAACATATAGAACATGCTATACATTTACCAAAGTCATTCATATTCATCTCCTTAGCAACTACCTGGCCGTGGAGACGCAACTGTACGGTTCAAGCACCCATTTGTGAATTCGTTCCTCGAGCAGTGGCCACCTAGCTTTTTGCCCGCGATTGGCTTTTTTAGTTTTCTTCATTTCAGTGATAGTAGTCTCTGCTTTTCGCCAGTCCTTTACAAGTTTTTCGTTTACTCCAAACTTTCTTTCTGCTGCTCGATTGCCGTTTCCTGCTGCATATTTCACTACTTCCAGCTTGTAACCTGCAGTATATGCTTTCCTTTTCGGTGCCATTTTTGTTCAGCCCTTTGTTTTTATAAGTTACCGCCAATGTACCGTAGCACTCCCGTCCAAAGGCAAAACCCAGTAACTCAATTTTGGTCCAAACTGAGCTGATAATAATTTTGGAGTTCCTAGGTGATATGCTTTACATTAGTGTATGCGATATTGTAATTTGTTCCGTAAGTAAGCCGTTATGCGCATGGCAGGACCTAGTAACTACCACATAACCGCGTAGATACAACAGAAAAACCTAGTATCTAAAGGGACCAATCGGAGCTTCTTTGTCAGTCGCAAAGCGATTGGAACGGACATGGCGTGAAGCTAATGACATCTTTAATCCTAACTCAAAAATATTACAAAAACAAAGGGTATAAACAAAAGGCGCTCTGAGTGGAGGTTAAAAACTTGGCTATGAAAACTAAAACTCGCACAATTTGAGAACTGTGAACATAAAATAAAAGTTACAAACTATTGCATAAAAAACTTACTTGGACCGAGAAAGACCACGGATCATCGGCATAGATAACATAAGTGTGTAGGAGGTGATAGAGGGTGAGTAGAAGGTGATGCCGCCAGGCTGACTGCCTGGCAACTGCAGGCTTAAATGGTGACGTGGTGATTGACAACAGGTACATGAGTTCAAGTGAATCAGGTGTGTGAGTCGTGAAAACAGGTGAACTGATTGGTAGTCATGGAAACAAAAACAAACCAGGGTGCACAAAAACAGGAACTAATGGAGTCAAAAACAAAACAGAACATAACTAAACAGAACATGATCACAAAGAAATGACAGGTCTTACTTAAAAATGCACGCATTTAGTTGTATTCAGTGTTTAAAAAATATTATGCGATATAGTATAGCTCGGTTGGTAGAGCGGCCGTGCCAGCAACTTGAGGGTTGCAGGTTCGATCCCCGCTTACACCATCCTAGTCACTGCCGTTGTGTCCTTGGGCAAGACACTTTACCCACCTGCTCCCAGTGCCACCCACACTGGTTTAAATGTAACTTAGATATTGGGTTTCACTATGTAAAGCGCTTTGAGTCACTAGAGAAAAAGCGCTATATAAATACAATTCACTTCACTTCACTTATACGGCTCTCACGGAAATACATTTTGAAATATTTGGCTTTCATGGCTCTCTCAACCAAAAAGGTTCCCGACCCCTGCCTTATTGTCTTTAATGAGACATTTGCACAAAAGGGGGCCGACGGTCAACCTGATTATGTGATATTATGGCACGAGGGGATACTTGGAAGATTGGCCCAGGACGTTGCAAGCACCTTCATTAAATGTATTGTTCTTGATTCTTCCCCTTGCAGACTCTTTTGGGCAGATAACTGTGGAGGTCAAAATAAAAACTGGACGCTGTACACGGCTCTTGCCCAATGTGCATACGCAGAATGGGGCCCACCCGAGATTGTGATAAAATATCTGGAGAAAGGGCGCACGTTCATGAGAGCAGATTCAATCCATGGCTCAATCGGCAAGAAAATGAAAGCTCAAGAAAACATCTAATAGTTTGATGACTTTGTAGATCTTTGTAAGACAGCATCAAGATGGATTGGTTTTCCTTTGTTTTCTCAAAATCAGCTAGACGTGAGTTACTAGGTTTTGCCTTTGGACGGGAGAGCAGGTAACGTCTTCTTTTCCCGCAATGCATTTCTGCCATGACCCACCTCCGCCGAATTCACATTGGTTGACGTGTGTGTGTGTGTGACGATTGCTGACATCCGGCTAGTCTCATACGTGAATGAGATAAATAATATTTGATATTTTACGGTAATATGTTAATAATTTCACACATAAGTCGCTCCGGAGTATACGTCGCACCCCCGGCCAAACTATGAAAAAAACTGTGACTTATATTCCGAAAAATACGGTATGCGTCTATACCAGTGGTTCTTAACCTGGGTTCGATTGAACCTTAGGTGATCGGTGAGTCGGCCTCAGGGGTTCGGTGGAGCCTCCGCCGTGGAGGTCAAGCCACACCCGACTCATCGGGTACATAGAAATTTCTCCATATCGGCATATTATGGATACGGGAAGTCCTGTGGGGAGTGCTCAGAGAGTATGGGGTATCGGACTGTCTTTTTGTGGCGGTCCGCTTTCTGTACGATCAGTGCCAGAACTTGGTTCGCATTGCCGGCAGTAAGTCGAACACATTTCCAGTGAGGGTTGGACTCCGCCAAGGCTGTCCTTTGTCACCGATTCTGTTCATAACTTTTATGGAAAGAATTTCTAGGCGCAGTCAAGGCGTTGAGGGGTTCCGGTTTGGTGGCCGCAGGATTAGGTCTCTGCTTTTTGCAGATGATGTGGTCCTGATGGCTTCATCTGGCCGGGATCTTCAGCTCTCGCTGGATCGGTTCGCAGCAGAATGTGAAACGACCGGAATGAGAATCAGCACCTCTAAGTCCGAGTCCATGGTTCTCGCCCGGAAAAGGGTGGAATGCCATTGGGGAGGAGACCCTGCCCCAAGTGGAGGAGTTCAAGTACCTAGGAGTCTTGTTCACGAGTGGGGGAAGAGTGGATCGTGAGATCGACAGGCGGATCGGTGCGGCGTATTCAGTAATGCGGAAGTTGTACCAATCCGTTGTGGTGAAGAAGGAGGTGAGCCGGAAGGCAAAGCTCTCAATTTACCGGTCGATCTACGTTCCCATCCTCACCTATGGTCATGAGCTTTGGGTCATGACCGAAAGGATAAGATCACGGGTACAAGCGGCCGAAATGAGTTTCCTCCGCCGTGTGGCGGGGCTCTCCCTTAGAGATAGGGTGAGAAGCTCTGCCATCCGGGAGGAACTCAAAGTAAAGCCGCTGCCCCTTCACATCGAGAGGAGCCAGATGAGGTGGTTCGGGCATCTGGTCAGGATGCCACCCGAACGCCTCCCTAGGGAGGTGTTTAGGGCACGTCCAACCGGTAGGAGGCCACGGGGAAGACCCAGGACACGTTGGGAAGACTATGTCTCCCGGCTGGCCTGGGAACGCCTCGGGATCCCCCGGGAAGAGCTAGACAAAGTGGCTGGGGGGAGGGAAGTCTGGGTTTCCCTGCTTAGGCTGTTGCCCCCGCGACCCGACCTCGGATAAGCGGAAGATGATGGATGGATGGATGGATGGATGGAAACAGCAGAAGTCAAAGTGATTTGCAGGTGTGTAATTTGTTGCGAGTTCACGCACTGTTTTGGTTTTGTTCTTTGAACAAGGAGATGTTCATGCACGGTTCATTTTGTCAACCAGTAAAAAAAATATATATAACCTTGACTTGAATTTTTTATTATTATTTTTTTTCTCACTGAAGAAGCATTTGGTGAATGCGCATATGAAACCGGCGGGGTTCAGTACGTCGAACAAGGTTACGAACCACTGGTCTACACCCATGCATCCCAGCTTTTGCCAAGTGGCAGTCATGCCTAACAAAAGTGTCAAGGAGGAGCCAGAGCTTAAAAAAACTAAAACTTTGGAAAAGTCTGCTGTTTGGGAACACTTGCCTTCCTTCGCAAAAAAAAGCTCTTCACTTATTTTCTAAGGAAAAAAAATGCTCATTTGAGAGGCTCGAAACAAAGTGAAGTGGTGCCAATTATCTCAAAATGTTTCTCAACATTTAATAGTTGACCCTGTTTTCCCTTTAAAGGGGAACATTATCACCAGACCTATGTAAGCGTCAATATATACCTTGATGTTGCAGAAAGAAAGACCATTTATTTTTTTAACCGATTTCCGAACTCTAAATGGGTAAATTTTGGCGAATTAAACGCCTTTCTGTTTATGCCTCTCTGAGCGGCGACGTCAGAATGTGACGTCACATCGGTACTCAACGCCATTTTTCCCGACACATCAGACGCACCGAGTCAAATCAGCTCTGTTATTTTCCGTTTTTTCGACTGTTTTCCGATACCTTGGAGACATCATGCCTCGTCTGTGTGTTGTCGGAGGGTGTAACGACACGATCAGGGACGTATTCAAGTTGATTTACATAGAATGTAAATTGATTAGCACGGCATGCTAATCGATGCTAACATGCTATTTAGGCTAGCTGTGTGTACATATTGCAGCATTATGCCTCATTTGTAGCTATATTTACATCTAGCCTTTCCCTCCATCCACATTTAATGCCAAACAAACACTTAGCAATCGACGGATTTAAGTTGTTTCAGTGTCAAGAGATGCAAAAGTCCCCCGTTTGGTTTTTACCGGCAATGCTACGACAGAGATGGCAAAAATGTCTGGATATCCCGCGACACTCAAAGCAGATGCATTCCCAACGATAAAGTCAACGAATTCACAAAGGTGAGTGTTGTTGTTGTTATTGACTTATGTGCTAATCAGACATATTTGGTCGCGGCATGACTGCCAGCTAATCGATGCTAACATGCTATTTAGGCTACCTGTATGTACATTTGAAACTATATTTACATCCAGCGTTTCCTTCCACCCACATTTAATGCGAAACAAACACTTACCAATCGACAGATTTAAGTTGCTACAATGTCGATGCAAAAGTCCTGATCAGTTGGTCTGCACATTTTACCGGCGATGCTAACGCAAAGATGGCCGAATAGCATCAATAGCTATTCGCTCAATAGCTTCAGTTTCTTTTTCAATTTCGTTTTCGCTATCTGCCTCCATACTCCAACTATCTGTTTCAATACATGCGTAATCTGTTGAATCGCTTAAAGGGGAACATTATCACCAAACCTATGCAAGCGTCAATATATACCTTGATGTTGCAGAAAAAAGACCATGTATTTTTTTAACCGATTTCCGAACTCTAAATGGGTGAATTTTGGCAAATTAAACGCCTTTCTGTTTATCGGTCTTGTAGCGATGACGTCAGAACGTGACGTCACCGAGGTAACACACCCGCCATATTCATTTTCACATTACAAACACCGGGTCTCAGCTCTGTTATTTTCAGTTTTTTAGACTATTTTTTGGAACCTTGGAGACATCATGCCTCGTCGGTGTGTTGTCGGAGGGTGTAACAACACTAACAGGGAGGGATTCAAGTTGCACCACTGGCAAGAAATCTGCCGGCAGACCCCCATTTAACGTACCAGAGTGTCTTCACATTTTACTGGCGATGCTAAGACAGACATGGCACAGAGATGTATGGATAACCTGCAGATGCATTTGCAACGATTAACTCAACGAAATCACAAAGGTGAGTTTTGTTGGTGTTGTTGACTTATGTGCTAATCAGACATATTTGGTCACGGCATGACTGCCACCTAATCGATGCTAAAATGCTACGCTAATCGATGCTAACATGTTATTTACGCTAGCTGTATGTACATTTGAAGCTAGATACCCACATTTAATGCGAAACAAACACTTACCAATCGACGGATTTAAGTTGCTCCAGTGTCACAAGATGCGAAAGTCCTGATCGTTTGGTCCGCACATTTTACCGGCGATGCTAATAAGGCAGCCATGCTATGGGCCACTTCATTAGGTACACCCACGCTATGGCCGAATAGCGTCAATAGGTATTCGCTCATTAGCTTCAATTTCTTCTTTAATTTCATTTTTGCTATCTGCCTCCAGACTCCGACCATCTGTTTCAATACATGCGTAATCTGTTGAATCGCTTAAGCCGCTGGAATCCGAGTCTGAATCCGAGCTAATGTCGCTATATCTTGCTGTGGTAACCGCCATGTTGTTTGTATTGGCGGCCCTGTATGACGTCACAGGGAAATGGATAGTGGTTTCGAAGATAGCGAAAATAAGGCACTTTAAAGCTTTATTTGGGGATATTCTGGGACCGGTAAAATTTAAAAAAAAATTCAAAAAATACAAAAAGCCACTGGGAACTGATTTCTATTGTTTTTAACCCTTTTGAAATTGTGATAATGTCCCCCTTTAACGCCTTTTTTTGGGGATATTCCAGGACGGGTAAAATTTTGAAAAAAACTTCGAAAAATAAAATAAGCCACTGGGAACTGATTTTTATTGGTTTTAACCCTTCTGAAATTGTGATGATGTTCCCCTTTAAAATTGCAAAAGCCTTAAAAACCCCATCTGTTTTCCCCTTTCTATCATCTACGTATTTTTTTTAGCCTATGCCATCTTAGACCTCATCCAGCCTCCATTTCTTCAAACTCCTGTCTTTTCTCGTTAACCAGGAGCTATCATGGTTTACCCAGAATGCAAAGCGTCTTCACTAAAATGCCTCAGGTCGTGGTGCCCTTGGCTTTATGTACGTAATTGAAGCCATTATATGTATAAAATATCAAACTCGCTGGCCGCCTCCCAACCCCATCGCCACCCATACTGGCCAGCCTCTCACTCTCACATTAATGGTTTGAATGGCGCCTTCCTCGCGAGATCAAGGACGGACTGGGGGTGCAAAGGTGAAGGGGTCCAGCCGGTAATTTATGAGTCGCCTGAAGGTCAATGCTGCCCGACGACGAAGCCTCGCTTAGCAACAGTAAACACACGCACCGCTTACAGTACTCGTGAAGCCATAATCAGAAATTTTCCTTAGAAATTTTCCTCATAGAAGCGTGAAGGCAAGTTTTTTTTTTTTTCTTTCTCCACAGCAGGCTCTGGCTTCAAACAGTTCGAATAATTATTTGTCTGTTGCAATCTGCGGCAAGCAGGCAGAGTTGGATAAAATGCTATCTCTGCTGACATTCTGCATCCTCGACTTAAGCCGTTCACTATCTGGCAGCACAATAAATAAAATAAAATACAGTAAATGTGAGGGGCGGGGGGGGGGGGGGGGTGGGGGGGGGGGGGGTTGTCAATTCACTGGGTAAGTACATGAAAGACACATTTGGCTAATATACTGCTGTTGAAATGATTGTAGTCTTTGCATAGGACGGAAAGAGCCAAAGTTCGAGCGTCTGCTTCTGCTCAATGGTGACTTTGCTCCCATTGTGAACTCCGCAGAGCATGCTATTAGTTATCAGGGGCTCTATGTTCTATTGCTTGCAGTCCTTCCATGCCAACAACAACGATGGAAGAAGAACAAGGATCCCCTGTTTATTTGGACAGTTTTTAAATTTACTTTTGACATTTGTCTTTTGACGAAAGTTCAATCAATCAATCAATCAATCAATGTTTACTTATATAGCCCACTAGTGTCTCAAAGGGCTGCACAAACCACTACGACATCCTCGGTAGGCCCACATAAGGGCAAGGAAAACTCACACCCAGTGGGACATCGGTGACAATAATGACCCAGTGGGATGTCGGTGACAATGATGACTATGAGAACCTTGGAGAGGAGGAAAGCAATGGATGTCGAGCGGGTCTAACATGATACTGTGAAAGTTCGATCCATAATGGATCCAACACAGTCGCGAGAGTCCAGTCCAAAGCGGATCCAACACAGCAGCAAGAGTCCCGTTCACAGCGGAGCCAGCAAGAAACCATCCCAAGCGGAGGCGGATCAGCAGCGCAGAGATGTCCCCAGCCGATACACAGGCAAGCAGTACATGGCCACCGGATCGGACCGGACCCCCTCCACAAAGGAGAGTGGGACATGGAAGCAAAAGAAAAGAAACGGCGGATCAACTGGTCTAAAAAGGGAGTCTATTTAAAGGTTAGAGTATACAAATGAGTTTTAAGGTGAGACTTAAATGCTTCTACTGAGGTGGCATCTCGAACTGTTACCGGGAGGGCATTCCAGAGTACTGGAGCCCGAACGGAAAACGCTCTATAGCCCGCAGACTTTTTTTGGGCTTTGGGAATCACTAATAAGCCGGAGTCCTTTGAACGCAGATTTCTTGCCGGGACATATGGTACAATACAATCGGCAAGATAGGATGGAGCTAGACCGTGTAGTATTTTATACGTAAGTAGTAAAACCTTAAAGTCACATCTTTAGTGCACAGGAAGCCAGTGCAGGTGAGCCAGTACAGGCGTAATGTGATCAAACTTTCTTGTTCTTGTCAAAAGTCTAGCAGCCGCATTTTGTACCAACTGTAATCTTTTAATGCTAGACATGGGGAGACCCGAAAATAATACGTTACAGTAATCGAGACGAAAGGTAACAAACGCATGGATAATGATCTCAGCGTCTTTAGTGGACAGAATGGAGCGAATTTTAGTGATGTTACGGAGATGAAAGAAGGCCGTTTTAGTAACGCTTTTAATGTGTGACTCAAAGGAGAGAGTTGGGTCGAAGATAATACCCAGATTCTTTACCGTGTCGCCTTGTTTAATTGTTCAGTTTTAGTCACATTTTAGTCATCTAAATGTATTTACTTTTAGTCTAATATTAGTCGACCAAAGTGTACAACATCTTGCATACAATTTTTTTTTTGGCGGCGGGGTTTTTCTCATGAAAATTGGGATTTCGACTCAATTTGCAATCTTTATATTTTGTACATATAAATGCATAAAACCACCAAAATATTGAAATACTTTTAGACTGCCAATCGCAGTCTAAAAGTATGGCTCTAGAGCAGGGGTAGGGAACCTATGGCTCTAGAGCCAGATGCGGCACTTTTGATGACTGCAACTGGCTCCCAGATAAATCTTAGCTGACATTGCTTAACACGAGCAATGAATACCGTATTTTCCGCGCTATAAGCCGCACCTAAAAAACAAAAATTTTCTCAAAAGATGACAGTGTGGCTTATAACCCGGTGCGCCTTATATATATATTAATATAAATATTTATTTTCATAGAGTTTAGGTTTTGCAACTACGGTAAACAGCCGCCATCTTTTTTCCCCGTAGAAGAGGAAGCGCTTCTTCTTCTACGGTAAACAACCGCCAAGGTAAGCGCGCGCCCACCTGGAAAGAGGAAGTGCTTCTTCTTCTACGGTAAGCAACCGCCAAGGTGAGCGCCCGCCCACCTGGAAAGAGGAAGCGCTTCTTCTTCTACGGTAAGCAACCGCCAAGGTAAGCACCCGCTCCCGTAGAAGAAGAAGCGCACGGCTAATCCGATTCATTTAATTCGTGTGTTACTGTAAAGACGACCACAAAATGGCTCCTACTAAGAGACACGCGTACAACGCAGAATTCAAACTCAAGGAAATAAGTCACGCAGAAGAACACGGAAATAGAGCAGCAGCGAGAGAATTGAACGTAAATGAATCAATGGTGCTTAGGTGGAGGAAGCAACAAGATGACCTGCGCCAAGTAAAGAAGACAACACAGAGTTTGAGGGAACAAAGCAAGATGGCAACAGTTGGAGGACAAACTGGAACAGTGGGTAGTTGAGCAGAGAGCAGCAAGCAGAAGTGTGAGTACCATCACTATTCCAATGACGGCAACAGCGCCAGCAAGCGAACTTCACTTGGATGATTTTAAAGGTGGTGCTTCTTGGTGTTTCCGGTTCATGAAAAGACGCAATCTCTCCATCCGCACACGGACTACTATTTCACAGCAAACTGCCAAAAGACTTTCAAGAAAAGCTGGCTACTTTCCACGCATATTGTAAAAACAAGATAGCTGAAAAAAGGCAGGATTCATGGAACTGCCGGACAGCAACAGCGACACTGACTCTGATGACTTTGACGAGACGGAGCCCGCCATTTTGGATGCCGTATTCGCCCAATTTTTTTAATTCAGACACCGAAGACAAAAAATTCGAGGGATTTATTGATGAGGAATAACTTCTGAGGGTGAGCTTTAAATGTTTATTTCGTGTGCTGGGACATTAACGTTCGAGCAAAGTTGAGTTATTGATGTTGCTATTGCTCTGCAATATTTTGAGTGTTACTATTGTTGTGATTGCACATTCGCACATTGGTTTGTATTATGAAAGTTTGACTGACCTATCTGACTGTTTTTTTGACATTCCCTTTAGCGCAGCGTGGGCGCGGCTTATAGGTTTACAAAGTTTTTAAATATGCCATTCATTGAAGGTGCGGCTTATAACACGGGGCGGCTTATAGCGCGGAAAATACGGTAATTCCGCAGGTAATCACAGTGTTGAAAATAACGTCCATCCATCCATTTTCTACCGCTTATTCCCTTTTGGGGTCGCGGGGGGCGCTGGCGCCTATCTCAGCTACAATCGGGCGAAAGGCGGGGTACACCCTGGACAAGTCGCCACCTCATCGCAGGGCCAACACAGATAGACAGACAACATTCACACTCACTTTCACACACTAGGGCCAATTTAGTGTTGCCAATCAACCTATCCCCAGGTGCATGTCTTTGGAAGTGGGAGGAAGCCGGAGTACCCGGAGGGAACCCACGCATTCACGGGGAGAACATGCAAACTCCACACAGAAAGATCCCGAGCCTGGATTTGAACCCAGGACTGCAGGACCTTCGTATTGTGAGGCAGATGCACTAACCCCTCTTCCACCGTGAAGCCCAGAGAGCAATAACAATATATCAATAACTCAACTTTGCTCAAACGTTGATGTCACACACAACACACAAAATAAACATGTAAAGCTCACTTTATTGTTAGTGCTGCAATGGATTCTGGGTATTTGTTCTGTGGGCCCCCCCCCACCAAACCCCAGACTAGAGGGGGACGGGGGGGATGGGACGGGGGGTTGCCCACATTTGAGGTCCTCTCCAAGGTTTCTCATAGTCAGCATTGTCACTGGCGTCCCACTGGGTGTGAATTCTCCCTGCCCACTGGGTCTGAGTTTTCCTTGCCCTTTTGTGGGTTCTTCCGAGGATGTCGTAGTCGTAATGGTTTGTACAGTCCTTTGAGACATTTGTGATTTAGGGCTAAATAAATAAACATTGATTGATTGATTGTTATGTTACGGTGCGGATGTTCACCCGAAATGTGTTTGTCATTCTTGTTTGGTGTGGGTTCACAGTGTGGCGCATATTTGTAACAGTGCTAAAGTTGTTTAAACGGCAACCCTCAGTGTGACCTGTATGGCTGTTTACCAAGTATGCCTTGCATTCACTTGTGTGTGTGTGTGTGTGTGTGTGTGTGTGTGTGTGTGTGTGTGTGTGTGTGTGTGTGTGTGTAAAAGCCACAAATATTATGTGACACGCTGTTAGTATGGAGTAAAAGCGGACGTGACGACAGGTTGTAGAGAACGTTAAAGGTAGTGCCTTAAATGCACGCCCCCAATATAGTTGTTCAGGTGGAAGTCGGTAGATATTCAGGAAAATGGTTGCCCCGGGAGATTTTTGGGAGGGGCACTGAACTTCGGGAGTCTACCGGGAAAATTAGGAGGGTTGGCAAGTATGAGTATTAGCGGTGAATGCGGTGTTACAGCGGCAGTGACGCTGTATAACACCGGCGGGCCGGCTCTAATGTTAATTTTATATTGCCTCAAGGGCCAAATTAAATTACACGGCGGGCCAGAGTTTGACAGCCATTGTTTACAATTTCAACTGGGAAGAGACGTGCGTCTGTAGCTTTAAAAGGGTCACAGTACTTTTGGGGGGAATTCTGCCCATCATCCACAATCCTCAAAAACACACATCTTTCTTTCTTACGTGCGTCATCTGTAGTGAACAACTGCTTGTACAAAGTGGCTAACAATGGGGATTCATCTATTCCAGGTTTTCCGTAAGTGGGCCGCCAAGTCGTTTCCTTTTCCCCGCCATCGGGTGGTTTCCCAAATGTAATCATATTCATGATGACCTCTTTCAAGCGCACAAAATCATGCAAGGCTAACTAGTTGCCAACGATCCCCACGACCTTATAAATGGCGATACGGGGTAAACCAGGGGCGCTCACACTTTTTCTGCAGGCGAGCTACTTTTCAATTGACCAAGTCGAGGAGATCTACCTCATTCCTATTTATAATTTATATTTATTTATTTATGAAAGAGACATTTTTGTTAACAAGTTAATGGTGTTTAATGATAATACAAGCATGTTTAACACACATAGATTCCTTTCTTTCATGAAGACAAGAATATAAGTTGGTGTATTACCTGATTCTGATGACTTGCATTGATTGGAATTAGACAGTGGTGCTGATAACGTCCGCATTTTCAAATGGAGGAGAAAAAAAAGTCCTCCATTCTGTCCAATACCACATGAAAGTGGTTGGATTTGGCATCTCATTTGTCCAACTTGCATACTCGTTTTTAAACACTTTGTTATGAGAGTAGCATATGTGTGTGGCCCTTTAATGTCTGGCAGCAGGTGAGTGACGTCAGTGACTGTGCGGGTGGGCAAGCAAGTGAGAAAGCGGTCGCTGAGGGCGGGGGAGAAATACATTGGCATCAAACTCTTGTGCACGCTAGCTTTCTGAGACTCTTATTTTGTTAGCACAGGCAGGATGAAACAGGTCTTTTATGGTGAAGACAGGAACTGTGCAGTCGGTCTTTAGAGTTTTGACAGTAGGTACGGAGTCTCTAGAAATAAAAAGTGTTTCTCTGCGTCCGCCCTGTTAGTGATTTTTTTTCTTAAATATGAGCTCGCAGCAGCCAGCCTCATCTCACAAGATCCTCGGGTGCCGAGAATGTCAAACAACTGACGAAAGTGAAGTCTTGGTATGATTGATGATTGCTCATTTTTACGTCTATTTTTTAATGCCTGGCTTGAGATCGACTGACACACCCTCCGAGATCGACCAGTCGATCGCGATCGACGTAATGCCCACCCCTGAATTTGTAATTGCAATAAAGCAGTTTTTTTTCCTGAGGATTGTGGATTATTCGCAGTTCATTGGTCAGCATCCCAGTTACTGCAAACATTGTGAGTAACTCATTTAGGTCTATATTTGAAACCTTTAGCTATAACACTACATAACGCTCTAAGGCTCTCCAAGTCTACCATTATTGATAGCAAACACAAAGTGCTCTCAATGTTGTCTTTGACATTGTCGAAAGAACACATAGCAACGGTTGCCATGCACTCTGTGAAATCAATGCAACCAGGGAAGAAGGTACAGTAATGCTTAAAAATCACCAAAATACTCTGCACTGCAAAACCCAAAGCCAGTGAAGTTGGCACCTTGTGTGATTCGTAAATAAAAACATCCATCCATTTTCTACCGCTTGTCCCTTTTGGGGTCGCGGGGAGTGCTGGAGCCTATCTCAGCTGCATTCAGGCGGAAGGCGGCGTACACCCTGGACAAGTCAGAATACCGTATTTCCTTGAATTGCAGCAGGGCATATAGTATGCGCCTGCCTTGAATCACTGCCGGGTGAAACTCGCTTCCCAAAATAATTAGTGCCGGGTCAAACTCGTGACACTTCCCCTGTCATCATTTTCAAAATGGAGGAGGCTGATTTCAAAACCGGTAATTTGAAATCGCGTAAAGGGAAGAAGATTAAGAGCTATTCAGTAGGATTTAAGGTCCAAGCTTACATCACACTCAAATTTTTACTGCATGCCTTTGGTAAGTGCCGGAGTGAGAATAAATAATGAATAAATGGGTTGTACTTGTATAGCGCTTTTCTACCTTCAAGGTACTCAAAGCGCTTTGACACTACTTCCACATTTACCCATTCACACACACATTCACACACTGATGGAGGGAGCTGCCATGCAAGGCGCCAACCAGCACCCATCAGGAGCAAGGGTGAAGTGTCTTGCTCAGGACACAACGGACGTGACGAGGTTGGTACTAGGTGGGATTTGAACCAGGGACCCTCGGGTTGCGCACGGCCACTCTCCCACTGCGCCACGCCGTTTTCAAACGGTTTTCAAATAATTAGCGCATGCTTACTTTTACCGCATGCCTTTGGTAAGCGCAGGAGTGAGAAGAGGTTTTAAATTAATTACCGCCCCGGCGGCAATTCAAGGAAATACGGTAAAATGATTTTCCAATCCTTTTCTACTTTTATTCAATTGAATAGACTGCAAAGACAAGATATTTAATGTTCAAACTGAGAAACTTAATTTTTGTTTGCAAATAATCATTAACTTAGAATTTAATAGCAGCAACGCATTGCAAAAAAGTTGGCACAGGGGCATTTTTACCACTGTGTTACTTGGCCTTTCCTTTTAACAACACTTATCAACAAACGTTTGGGAACTGAGGAAACCAATTTTTGGAGCTTTTTAGGTAAAAAGAAAAAAAAAATCTCATTCTTGCTTAATGTACAGCTTAAGTTGTTCAACAGTCCGGGGTCTCTGTTGTTGAATTTTGGGCTTCATAATGCACCACACATTTTCAATAGGAGACAGGTCTGGACTACAGGCAGGCCAGTCTAGTACCCACACTCTTTTACTATGAAGCCACGCTTGTTGTGACAACACCCTAAACACACACTGAACCTTTTGATGATATTGAAGACCTTAGTTGGTGAAATCCCTAAATTCCTTGCAATAGCTCATTGAGAAATATTGTTCTTAAACTCTAACAATTTGCTCACACATTTGTTCACAAAGTGGTGACCCTCGCCTCATACTCGTTTGTGAACAACTGAGCATTTCATGGAAGCTGCTTTTATATCCAATCATGGCACCCACATGTTCCCAATTAGCCTGCACACCTGTGGGATGTTCCAAATAAGTGTTAGATGAATATTACTTAACTTCCTCAGTGTGTTTTGCCACTTGTGCCAGCTTTTTTTTTAAACATATGGCAGACATCAAATTCCAAATGAGCTAATATTTGCAAAAAAATAACTTTTTCCAGTCGGGCTTCACGGTGGCAGAGGGGTTCAAATCCAGGGTTCAAATCCAGGCCCGTCCCATCCCCCCCGTCCCCCTCTAGTCTGGTGCCCACAGAACAAATACCCAGAATCCATTGCAGCACTAACTCTTCCGGGAAACTTCCAGCAAACAGACCAATAATTAATGTTTTCTTCATGCATTTTCTCTTGCTACTTCAAGGCTTGAATGTTTGGTTCATTCATTGTTATTTTATTTTCAAATGTATTATTAGCCTGTGGAAAAAATGTGATATTTACCTCAGAACATTGCAAATAGAAAAAAGGCATTGCATTTTATTAAAATTTTATTTGATAGGCCATTGATATTTTTTTAATTATTATTATTATTATTATTATTTGAAAATGGATTTTGCATGTCACTAAAGTTATATAAGCCTTGCTTGTTCAATATTTAATGCAAAACTTGTTTGGGTCCCTATTAAAAGGTTAATTTGTTCAACTTTGGCCCGCGGCTTTGTTCTGTTTAAAATTTTGGTCCACTCTGTATTTGAGTTTTTTTTGTTTTTATTTTACTGTAAATGTAATAGATCATATACACATTACCTGCATTGTTAGCCACCTCCTAATAGCAGATGTTTATGGTTTAGAATGCACATAAAAAGGAATGACGTGTGTTCTTCTCTCACATAAGGTGTGTGAATGATGGGGAAAAAATTCTGTCAGAGCTACAGCTCTGACATTTCAGTCACATTTTGACGGCAACATCATGCGAGATTCGCCTAGTTGATATAATAAATAAATAAATGGGTTGTACTTGTATAGCGCTTTTCTACCTTCAAGGTACTCAAAGCGCTTTGACACTACTTCCACATTTACCCATTCACACACACATTCACACACTGACGGAGGGAGCTGCCATGCAAGGCACCAACCAGCACCCATCAGGAGCAAGGGTGAAGTGTCTTGCTCAGGACACAACGGACGTGACGAGGTTGGTACTAGGTGGGAATTGAACCAGGGACCCTCGGGTTGCGCATGGCCACCTTCCCACTGCGCCACGCCGTTATGAAGAAAAACCAGAGTTCAGCTGGCTAGGAGAGGGTCAGATGTGGTGTCAGGTCCATGAAGAAGTAGATTTTGCCTTATTTTGCACTATAGCTCGGTTGGTAGAGTGGCCGTGCCAGCATACTTGCCAACCGTCCCGATTTTCCCGGTAGACTCCCGAAAATCACCCGGGGCAACCATTCTCCCGAATTTCTCATGATTTGCACCCGGACAACAATATTGGGGGCGTGCCTTAAAGGCACTGCTTTTAGCGTCCTCGCGTCTGCTTTTCCTCCATATTAACAGCGTGCCGGCCCAGTCACATAATATATGCGGCTTTTAAACACACACAAGTGAATGCAATGCATACTTGGTCAACAGCCATACAGGTCACGCGGAGGGTGGTCGTATGAACAAATTTAGCACTGTTACAAATATGCGCCACACTGTGAACCCACACCAAACGAGAATGACAAACACATTTCGGGAGAACATCCGCACCGTAACACAACAGAACAAATACCCAGAACCCCTTGCAGCACTAACTCTTCCGGGACGCTATATGATACACCTCCCCGCTACCACCAGTGTTAATTTTGTTGACGAAAAATTTTCGTCATAGTTATCGTCAACGACCTTTCTTTTCTGACTAAAACGAGACAATAACTAAATAAAAAAGAATTTACGTGGACTAAATCGACATATTCGTCAACGAATAAAAACGGGACGAAAATGTCTGCCAGAGACGAGATCCAATCGGAAGTCATTTCGTTAGGAAGAGGCGGGAGGACTTGGGAAGAGAACCAATCAGAGCGACGTGGTAAGGAAGTTACGTAAACGTAGTTTGCGTTTGAGACTGACCCGGGAATGCGCTGCAGAAGACAACATGTCAACGCCGGGGAGGAAGAGGAGAGAGGACATATGGGGAAATTTTATATTTGACGTCAAAGATAACAAGACGCAGTGTAACAAATGCAGTGCGAGGATTACGGGGAAAAACACAACAAACCTGAAGCGACATTTACAGTCGAGTCACCCCGAAATCCCCACACAGGTAAGCATTTTCCACAACATACAACTCACTCGACGTTATCCCGTTTATTACACGGCTTACTCGTGAAATACTAAATTTGAGACAGGTTGATTGGCAACACTAAATTGGCCCTAGTGTGTGAATGTGAGTGTGAATGTTGTCTGTCTATCTGTGTTGGCCCTGCGATGAGGTGGAGACTTGTCCAGGGTGTACCCCGCCTTCCGCCCGATTGTAGCTGAGATAGGCGCCAGCGCCCCCCGCGACCCCGAAAGGGAATAAGCGGTAGCAAATGGATGGATGGATGGGATTTTCATCAAAATACGACTTGAATCGGTGATTTTTCCGCTGTTTTGCTTTGACTTTCAGAAATTGAAGGGAAAGTTTACATATTACCCTTTAGTCGACTAAATCTACTGTAGTTTTCGTCGACTATAATCGTATATTTCTTCAACTAAAACATAAAACAATTTAAATAACTAAATTACGACTAAAACTAAATTACATTTTAGTCAAAAGACTATGACTAAAACTAAATCAAATTTTGCTGTCAAAATTAACATAGCCCGGTTGGTAGAGTGGCCGTGCCAGCAACTTGAGGGTTGCAGGTTCGATTCCCGCTTCTGCCATCCAAGTTACTGCCGTTGTGTCCTTGGGCAAGACACTTTACCCACCTGCTCCCAGTGCCACCCACACTGGTTTAAATGTAACTTAGATATTGGGTTTCACTATATAAAGTGCTTTGAGTCACTTGAGAAAAGCGCTATATAAATATAATTCACTTGACAACACTGGCTACCACCATACCCCGCCCACCTCAACACCCCCCAATCTCCCGAATTCGGAGGTCTCAAGGTTGGCAAGTATGCGTGCCAGCAACTTGAGGGTTCCAGGTTCGATCCCCGCTTCCTCCATCCTAGTCACTGCCGTTGTGTCATTATCTAAATGGAACTACGATATTGGGCGGGCAGCACGGGGCGGAGGGGTTAGTGCGTCTGCCTCACAACACAAGGTCCTGAGTAGTCCTGGATTCAATCCCGGATTTTTCTGTGTGGAGTTTGCATGTTCTCCCCGTGAATGCGTGGGTTCCCTCCGGGTACTCCGGCTTCCTCCCAACTCCAAAGACATGCACCTGGGGATAGGTTGATTGGCAACACTAAATTGGCTCTAGTGTGTGAATGTGAGTGTGAATGTTGTCTGTCTATCTGTGTTGGCCCTCCGATGAGGTGGCGACTTGTCCAGGGTGTAACCCGCCTTCCGCCCGATTGGAGCGGAGATAGGCACCATCACCCCCCGCGACCTCAAAAAAAGGGAATAAGCGGTAGAAAATGGATGGATGGATATGTAAAGGGCTTTGAGTCACTAGAGAAAAAGTGCTATATAAATATAATTCCCTTCACACGTCACTTCATGACGTCATGAAAACCTTCCATCCATCCATTTTCTACCGTTTATTCCCTTTGAGGTAGCGGGGGGCGCTGGTGCCTATCTCAGCTACAATCGGGCGGAAGGCGGTGTACACCCTGGACAAGTCGCCACCTCATCACAGGTCATGAAAAAACTACAACTTTAAAAATGACCATTTGCTACTGCACTGAAACTACAGTCGTGTATATTCCAAATAACAGTGTCTATTTTCTGCTATTCGTCTCCGGTGACCTCTGACTTTTGGGAAAAAAAAAAAAAAAATGCTGCAGACACAATCCAAAATCTGCCCAGAAAATTGAAAGCTAATAAAACAATATGATAATATCCACACTTCCTGTCGTCAACGTGTCTAAATATTTTGTCTGTAGCGTGATATATGTACTCCCTCAAAAATAATCGACCCATTCTTCGCACGACAAACTCCACTTAAAGCGTGGCTGTAATGTTTGTTTTTCTGCTGAGTGATAAGCATAGCAACGGCGAGGAAGAGGGAATAAATGTGGGGAAAAAAACACAAAAGAGTTGTCCACATTATCAGTACTTAAAAATGTATCTTCCATAACTCAAAAGCATTCAAGCATGCAGTGATAAGCTTCAGACGAGGGTTGCATCGCTTCAGCGGTGGGGTTAGGTCGCCCACCGGGGAGCAAAAACAAGTCCTGCATACTGCATTAGGCAGATGTTCTAGAGCAGACCTGGACAAAGTAAGGCCCGGGGGCCACATGCGGCCCGTTAGGCTTTTCGATCCGGCCCGCCGGACATTCCCAAATAATCATATTAAATCGTTAAAGATGGAAAGTGAAGTGATGTTTTCTAATGACTGTAAGTCTTCAACTATAAAAATTATTTCAATGCTTGGAATAAATGATAAATGATAAATGGGTTGTACTTGTATAGCGCTTTTCTACCTTCAAAGCGCTTTGACACTACTTCCACATTTACCCATTCACACACACTGATGGAGGGAGCTGCCATGCAAGGCGCCAACCAGCACCCATCAGGAGCAAGGGTGAAGTGTCTTGCTCAGGACACAACGGACGTGACGAGGTTGGTACTAGGTGGGATTTGAACCAAGGACCCTCGGGTTGCGCACGGCCACTCTCCCACTGCGCCACGCCGAAATCTGCGCTTTTTTATTATACTGTGGACGGGACTCTCGCTGCTGTCTTGGATCCGCTTTGGACTGAACTCTCGCGGCTGTGTTGGAGCCACTATGGATTGAACTTTCGCAGCATCATGTTAGACCCGCTCGACATCCATTGCTTTCGGTCCCCTAGAGGGGGGGGGGGGGGGGGGGGGGGTTGCCCACATCTGAGGTCCTCTCCAAGGTTTCTCATAGTCAGCATTGTCACTGGCGTCCCACTGGATGTGAATTCTCCCTGCCCACTGGGTGTGAGTTTTCCTTGCCCTTTTGTGGGTTCTTCCGAGGATGTTGTAGTCGTAATGATTTGTGCAGTCCTTTGAGACATTTGTGATTTGGGGCTATATAAATAAACATTGATTGATTGATTGTCTTCACAACGTGTCCTGGGTCTTCCCCGTGGCCTCCTACCGGTTGGACGTGCCCTAAACACCTCCCTAGGGAGGCGTTCGGGTGGCATCCTGACCAGATGCCCGAACCACCTCATCTGGCTCCTCTCGATGTGGAGGAGCAGCGGCTTTACTTTGAGTTCCTCCCGGATGGCAGAGCTTCTCACCCTATCTCTAAGGGAGAGCCCCGCCACACGGCGGAGGAAACTCATTTCGGCCGCTTGTACCCGTGATCTTACCCTTTGGGTCATGACCCAAAGCTCATGACCATAGGTGAGGATGGGAACGTAGATCAACCGGTAAATTGAGACCTGGGAACGCCTCGGGATCCCCCGGGAAGAGCTAGACGAAGTGGCTGGGGAGAGGGAAGTCTGGGTTTCCCTGCTTAGGCTGTTGCCCCCGCGACCCGACCTCAGATAAGCGGAAGATGATGGATGGATGGATGGATGGATGGATGATTGATTGATATTTTAGTGACTAGTGTTGTCCTGAAACCAATATTATTTCGAGACTTTTCGGTACTTTACTAATTAAAGAGGACCGGAAAAAATTGCATTATTGGCTTTATTTTAACAAAAAAATCTTATGGTGTGGCGGGCCAGTACTTTTCGGAGGCGCAGTGACGTGCGGTGAACTAAATACTAAGTGAGGCATACATACTTGTTTTTCTTCTTTTTTTAAGTAAAAAAAGCTACAATACTATTAACCGCAACATGTGAGTTTAACAAAAAACAACAACAACATTATGATTTGTACATTTTCAGAATGTACTTGTTCCATTTTTAAACAATCTGAAGTTGTCTTTATTTCTAAGTTATCATGCTGTGATTTTACCAGTCCGGCCCACTTGGGAGTAGATTTTTCTTCAAGTGGCCCTCAATCTAAAATGAGTTTGACACCCCTGATCTAAGGTCTTCAATATCATCAAAAGGTTCAGTGTGTGTTCAGGGCGTTGTCACAACAGCGTGGCCTCATAGTAAGAGTGTGGGTACTAGACTGGCCTGCCTGTAGTCCAGACCTGTCTCCTATTGAAAATGTGTGGTGCATTATGAAGTCTGAAATTCAACAACAAAGACCCCGGACTGCTGAACAACTTAAAGGCCTACTGAAATGAGATTTTCTTATTCAAACGGGGATAGCAGGTCCATTCTATGTGTCATACTTGATCATTTCGCGATATTGCCATATTTTTGCTGAAAGGATTTAGTAGAGAACATCGACGATAAAGTTCGCAACTTTTGGTCGCTAATAAAAAAGCCTTGCCTTTACCGGAAGTAGCAGACGATGTGCGCGTGACGCCACGGGTTGTGGGGCTCCTCACATCCTCACATTGTTTATAATCATAGCCACCAGCAGGAAGAGCGATTCGGACCGAGAAAGCGACGATTTTCCCATTAATTTGAGCGAGGAAGAAAGATTTGTGGATGAGGAAAGTAAGAGTGAAGCACTAAAGAGAGAGAAAAAAAAAGGTGACGGCAGTGGGAGCGATTCAGATGTTATTAGACACATTTACTAGGATAATTCTGGAAAATCCCTTATCTGCTTTTTGTGTTACTAGAGTTTTAGTGAGATTATAAAGTCATACCTAGAAGTCGAATGGCAGTGGTGACCGCCAGTGTCTCTGATGAAAAGTCATGGAGGAGCCAAGAAAGTCGCAGCTGCCTCTTTGACAGCTGCAGGAGGACGCAAGCTCCGCTCATGTCTCCGGTAAGAGCCGACGTATTACTACAATTTTCTCACCGAAACCTTCCGGTTGACATGTGGTAGAGAAACATGTTCGCTTGACCGCTCTGTTCCATATTAATGCTTCACAACAAACAAAGAAACACCGGCTGTGTTTTGGTTGCTAAAGACAGTTGCAATCCACCGCTTTCCACCAACAGCATTCTTCTTTGTAGTCTCCATTATTAATTGAACAAATTGCAAAAGATTCAGCAACACAGATGTCTAAATTACTGTGTAATTATGCGATTAAAGCAGTCGACTTTTAGCCGTGAGTGGTGCTGGGATGAAATGTCCGCTACAACCAATAACGTCACAAGCAAACGTCAACATAAACGTCATCATTACGCGACGTTTTCAACAGGATACTTCGCAGGAAATTTAAAATTGTAATTTAGTAAACTAAAGCGGCCATATTGGCATGTGTTGCAATGTTAATATTTCATCATTGATATATAAACTATCAGACTGCGTGGTCGGTAGTAGTGGGTTTCAGTAGGCCTTTAAATTCATATGTGCAGCTCTAGTCATTGTTGATTTAGGTTGCAGATTAGAGTTACAGGAAAAAAAGGGAGTTATTCGCTTTCTTAAAAAAAACTATTTGATAAAGTTGTTATTAAATACTTTTTGGTCCCATTTGCTTTTAACAAAATAAATCAAGTATTGTGAGTGTTAATTACCTTGCTGTATTTGTATCTAAAGCAGCAATAGATTAGATAGATTAGATAGTACTTTATTTATTCCGTCAGGAGAGTTCCTTCAGGAAAATTACAATTTTCAGCACAATCCCATTCAAGATCAAACAAACATTACAGGGAGACAGAACAGGATCGCTGAGGGGTCTGCCGGCTTCCAGCGCCCCTTACAAAAAAGATGACATACAGGTAAACTATTTGATAAAGTTGTTATTAAATACTTTTTGGTCCCATTTGCTTTTAACAAAATGAATCAAGTATTGTGAGTGTTAATTACCTTGCAGTATTTGTATCTAAAGCAGCAATAGATTAGATTAGATTAGATTAGATTAGATTAGATTACATTAGATTAGATTAGATAGTACTTTATTTATTCCGTCAGGAAAATTACAATTTTCAGCACAATCCCATTCAAGATCAAACAAACATTACAGGGAGACAGAACAGGATTGCTGACGGGTCTGCCGGCTTCCAGCGCCCCTTACAAAAAAAAAGACATACAGGTAAACAAGGTAAAATAAAATTTAAAAAAATCGGTCTTAGCCTGGGCCCTGGAGAGGGGGTGCAGACTGAGGCCAAGGGAAAAAAAAAAAAAACAACTCATAGCCATAGTACACATCCCTCTTACATGTGTGTAAGAGGGAAACATCAAACATCAAAGAACACAGAGGACATTAAAGACATTAAAGCCGAAGATACAACCAGAAACTTCTACATACAGCTATGAATAAAAAGTAAAATAAACATATACACTGTGGTGGCCTCTGCGGTGTTCCACGCCGTCGTCCG